>NC_056709.1:23699111-23749111 GCF_018831695.1 Puntigrus tetrazona | reverse complement strand
AAGTGACTGTATACTTCTGAATAATAAGAGATTTCAGTACCATTCATATGGGGCTTGTTTAAATCCATAACCTAAAGTGTGAGTAATAGTAACAGTCATGCCACACTTACAATACAAATGAACAGACTTTTGTTACCATTCAAGGGGCGGAAGGTGACTTCAAGCCTAAAAAATGAGCTTGGCAAGTATACAAATAATGATGAACATTTCAGATACAGAATTCTTTGTTCGGCGCCATACGTGACAAATGGACTCTGCAGATCCCCTGAGGTGTGCTTTACATTTTTGGAAGGTGGAAGAGTCTCTATCTCTGCCTGCGTATCTCTCCTTGGTGAGATTAACAGTGTTGCACAGAAGGCCGTCTTTCCCACATATCAGACTGTTATGAAGACGAAAAGTCCTTCTGTAACTAAAATAAACCCATATTTTCCAGCCCCAAATGACTGTGATGAATAAAAGTGCCACATGAAGAGATGCAGCGAGCCAAAAATGCAAAGAAAACAAACCAAATGCATGCCTCCTGAATGTTTTTATCTGATCAAAGGCTGTTGAAAATGGCGGTCTCATTGTCCCGTGGTGAGTATATCACAGCAGACAGCATTGAAGATCTCCATCAGCAAAAGACACCTCAGGGAGCAGAAAATGAGACTGGTGCTTTGGAGGAACGAGCCACAATGAGCACTATCTCAGACCTGTCGTTTTCCCTGAAGAGAATGTTAAAAAGTTCTACCTCTCCGAAGAGGGATGTTTTTCTTCTACTGTTTGGAATTGATTGTTTCCAACTCTCAATTCACAGAAACACGAATGCCTTCATCAATTATTGAGTTCAGAGCAGAGGAAATAGTGCTCGTTTACGCCAGGTCAAGGTCTATTGGCTGAATAAATGTAATACTACAAAAAAAAACCTACCAAATGAGCATAAAAGCAGATTTAAATGCTCGTCAGGAACATGAACGACTCTACTCGAAATCCAAAAGTACAACCTTGAAGGTGGGAAATGTTTATAATTTAGATCACTTCCGGATAGGCTTCACATCTGGCTCCCAAGACAACTGGCGCTGGGTTCATAATATCAGCGGTTTCATTTTATTCGTTTTTATCAGATATTTGGCGCGCATGAGTGTGCGTCATTGTCTTTGTGCATGTGGGTTTAGGGACCCGACTAGCGCCCTTGTCAAGGTGATGTACTGCTTTGATTGGATCACAAACACCCTCTCTATTCATACCAATGTGCTCGCCGCCTCTGAACCACTATGAGCTATGGGACACGAGTTTAATTCTATTCCTCAGAGAGAGAAGGCCAAGCAGTGGCAACGCATCTATAATGCACGGACCATCCTCTCTGCTGGAGACTTTCCCGGTCATGTATTATCTGTGTTTTATGGGAAAATTGCTTTATGAGAGATATGAGATTTAATCGGAGGCAAAAATAAGCTAATGTAGCTTTTCTGTTATATGTTTTGGTCAGCGATAATGTCACAGGACTGCAGTATGGAGAAATAGAAAGCGTGTGTTGGGTTTTAATAAGAAATATGCTAAAATGAGAATAACATCCTTCTCTTTTATCTCAGATTATTTCCTTTCATCCACAACTGATTACGTTTCTGATAATAATTACGTGGCTGACAGGACAGTATTTTGAAACCAACATGAAACAACAAGTCACAGGAACTCACAGGAAATAAGTATTCAGAAAGGAGGAGGAAGGATTTAATATATCTATTGGGAATTGATCAATAAAGTGCAAAGTCAGTGATTTCAATCTTAGAAAAGAATATTTATTTGAGCCTCTATCAATAAAGGCTGAAAGTCAATAAAGGTTGAAATTCAAGGACTATTAAATGCATTGTGATGCATCTTTATGGCAATGCTTTTTTTAATATACATCATAACCTGAAAAATAGTGACATTAACCAGCATCACAATAATTTATGAAAAAAAAAAAAAACATTGTAGAATACCTATAACAGTGCCCTACAAAATACTACAAAAGCCAATTCAGCAACATCAACTAAAAAGCTGTATAAAAACAATACATAAAAAAAATACATTTGTTGTTATAATCAAATGATATGTATATATTTAGTTTATATATTATAGTTATTATATTTAAAGTTTTTGAATGAAGTCTTATAAGGTTTATTTGATCAAAAATGCAGTGGAAGTCGCAGCCCTATTTTAATATATTTTAAAAATGAATTTATACTTGTGTGTTTTCAACCGCAAGAGACTTCAGAAATCATTCTAATCATTTATGTAGATTTGGCTTGAGACAGATTCTCTCGTAAAGCATTAATAAAAATATGCAACAATTTATTTTCCTCACGTCATGTATTTCTGTCAAAATAAAGAAAAGATAACGAATAAAAGTATGTATTTGACATGCAGAAAGGCATGTTGTTTTATAAGCTTAATTTCAAATTATAGATAAAAAAAAAAAAAAGTATTTGACACAAATATTAAGAAATGTGAGAATGCTGAAATTTAGCATATAAATCCACATATTTAACCGGCCACTTGCATTGCCCTGCTGCAAAGTAAACCATAAAAAGCTCATTCTGTTGAGTACCATCTGTATCAACGTTGACACCAGTTCTTAAATAGGTTTTCAGATTTTAAGTCGACCACGATAAGCCACACTTATATGCACAAACAAAAAACTAAGCGAGGAAGATGAATGACAGGCGGGGAGAAAATCAAATCTCAAGGTTCAAGATGCATTTCTGAGAGCCAGCGGAAAAGATAAATGAGATTCTGTAAGTGTTAGCGGTACTTCTGTTTTGGTTTTTGGTAGAGTTGGGAGAGACGAGCCACCACAAATCATCCCTTCTGATCTCTCCCAAGCACCAGAGCTCAGCCTCCAGCCGGGAACGATTGATAGTACACATATCTTTCTCGACCGGAATGGACACACAGAAAGACAGAAAGGGAGAAGAGACGTGCAGAAAGAGGTATGGTGAGGGAGCATTTGGAGCTCAGACTCTATTCTCTAAACTGCACTATGCCTCATAAGATGCACCAAAAGACTTTTAGATTACAGACAGATATTAAAAAGGCTTAAAATGAGTTTTCAAAGTGTTTTCATCCAGCTAAATATTAAAAAGAAAGCTTTTGACACTTGAATAAAGAGCGAGTGCCTTCTATTCCCTTAGAATGTACAGCTCCCATGTCTATCAGAAGAGACGAGCATGAAATTATAGCAAATGAAAGACAGAAAAATTACCTAAAAAGAGAAAAGACAAGAAAAGCAGAAAATTATATATTCATATTTTCCTTTTATACACAAGATGACACATGCTGAGGCGAATTCTAATGTTATCTGAGGTCGAGATGAGCGTGCGCGAGTGTGCGTACGTGTTCGCAACAGTAACTTGGCAGAGCGTCATAATTAACAGAGTGGAAAGGGCGCATTTCATTTTAATGAGCATGGAAATTGGAAATCAACAGCCTTTCCTGAGGCTACATACAGTCCTGGGTGTGAAGAGTAGTATTGATTTACTGTACAGGCTACAATTATCCCTCCCATTTATTAGAGTCTATGCCCTCTGTCGTTCCCATCTCCCGCAGTCAGTACGTCTTACACTGCTAACATCCTTGATTATATATATATATATATATATATATATATATATATATATATATATATATATATATATATATACTTACACACACACACATTCATATACACGTATATGGATGTGTGCGTGTGTATGTAAATCTCTATCTAGTATAGTTATACACATATATATCCTCTCTGAGAAGTTGCATCTTTTGCAAACATTCTCATTAAAGCTCCACAACAGCCATACACACTCAGACATCTTTGGCATTTGTTACTTGAGCGTCCCACCACTAGTGTGGTTTTTATGCATGCCATGTCACGTTAACAATGGTCCAAATTTGAAAAAAAAAACGCATAGCGAGACCCCTGCATGCTGTTCCATTTCATTGTGCTTCATCAAGTTCTTCTAGAATGCTAGAAAGCATCGTCTGCCACCACCCACAACACACATGACAGTTAGTTTTGCACGTGTACAAACCACTCGCATTTCCTTCAGAAAATGTAAAAATCTAGTTCAGCGTAACTTTATGACTACAGTCTCATCCATTTTTGTTTTGGCAATAGAAATGTACATTTCTCATTCCAGCAATGCGCAAATTAAAACACTGAGAGAAAGAGCATCAGAAAGTGAGACAAAAGCATGTGGGATGACATTTTCCATGGTGAAAAAAAAAAAAAAAAAAAGAAAGAAAGATACAACTATCCTGATAAACTAAAATGATAGAAATTGGAGAGCATGTATGTCTGTGTATTGTTTATCACAATACCTGTTTGAGATAAACATGTTATGTACTCAGCCTTGTCTTTGGATATACGGATGATTGTATTGACAAAAAATAGAGATAAATAAAGCGAGGTTAAAGATGTGGAAAGCTCTCTCATATTCCTCCTCCGCAGGGAACTATGAAATATTAAAGCTGCAGCATTTGGACAGCAGCGTCATGACCCAAGATTAACTTTTAAATAATGTTTTAACATGCTTAATATTTCATCATCTCAGCTATTAAGAAAGCAGTCCATTCAGAGAACCCAAAAATAAAATTATGAACTGATTTTCTCCCCCCCCTTCCCCAATCATTAACTAGAAACTCCAGATCTGACTCAATATTCAACAGTAGAAGTGAGAAAAAGAAAGTTCTGAGTAGGGGTCATACCCATATTTCCAAAGTTATTTTACATTACTTTAGGAATCACTTATAATGTGAGTTAAAGTTCAATCAAAAACATCATAATTTAATTTTAGAATTTAGTCACTAATATTACCCGCTTACAATTAAACTGGTGGTTTATTGTTTTTGTTTCTGATGCTATCATCTGTGAGAGGTGTTTCACTTTTCACATGAACCGTTGGGTTGAGTTATTTTGGCCCAACCGGTTTATTTATTCTTCCTCTTCATCGAACTTTCTGGATTCTTCACTTGTCTCGTCGTCAGATAGTGACCCACATTGCAGCAAGAAGGATTTTAAAGTAAATTAATATGATGGTATGATTATTTACCACAGAGTTCACAGTTTAATGCAATATTTGATCTGTTGCTGTGCGGGTTAGCATTACTACAGTATCCGCCTAGCAAGGTACAAAAAAATGACAGCAACGATCTATCATTCTATTCTATTTTATCATTCGATTTACTATTCTATATAGATGTGTGTGTGTGTGCGTGTGTGTGTGTGTGTGTGTGTGCTTTACATGTCCTCTCATGGAAATAAACCATGAAATACCAGGGTACATTCAGTTACTTTCTTTGTAATGTTTTGCAAGACCATTTCCTAGAAATATTTAGCATTTTAAAGCAGTTTTAATGTCCTCGACTTGCCAATTTTTATGTTAAGCATTTTTATGCTCTTTTTTTCTTAGGTAACTTTAGCTATATTAGTTAAAACGCCAAGTTATGCCTCAAATGTTAAACCACGATATAACTGGTCTATAATATTATTTGTAAATGTAATGTTGTCTAACTTGAAGTATAAATTAGACCTAAGATTGTGGTGTATGATATCCTTTACTCTTCCTCTATTTTAGTGAATGCATGTAACGTTAATGCTTTATAAAGTAGGAAACCAGAATAAAAATTATTAAATAGGAAGGCACTCTGGTTTTTTTCTTGAGTGTTGATTCTGCCCTCCAGATTGGTGACTAGATTGACATAAACACAGCTAAATTTTGAGATGCATAGCTAGGATGCCTACGCCAACCGTTCTGTATAATATGGAATTGTGGCATAATAATAATAATACATCAAATTTAATAAATCAAAGCAGTGTTGCATTTTAAAATGATCTATCTATCTATCTATCCATCCACACACACGAGCTTCTCTTGTTTTCTTTGCTAACACATGCTTACTCGCCCATGTGATACCTTACACAATATGGATTATGGTTATATTTGTTTTTTTGGTGTTCGAATATTATCAGATTTCATGAGACTTCCGAAAGCCTTTATCCAGA
The DNA here is from genome assembly GCF_018831695.1 of Puntigrus tetrazona. Classification (NCBI taxonomy): domain Eukaryota; kingdom Metazoa; phylum Chordata; class Actinopteri; order Cypriniformes; family Cyprinidae; genus Puntigrus; species Puntigrus tetrazona. Next base: position 23,743,098 of record NC_056709.1, on the reverse strand, counting down.
GGCAAAAAGAAAACATTTTGAAGACTGGGCTACAACTCAACTGAAGCCCGAATTCTTGCTGATGACCAGCAAGATGAAAAGGTGCATTGAGAGCCGGATGGCATGACTCCAGGTAAGCTCTTTATTACATGTCAATCTATAAAAACTAAATTCAGTTCTATTTGACTAGTTAGGAACCAATATCTCACTTTCAACTAGTTGCTTATTAGCTTGCATATTGGCTGTTAAAAAGTATACTGTTCATCCCTGAATCCTACACCATACCTAAACTTAATTACTGAACAAATCTGCAGCTTAATTCACAGCATTTACGTGCACAAATGTATTTAAAGGAATGAAGACATTTGCACAGGAAAAAGTGTTTCAATGTGTCACTGTGATTATGAGATCAGTTTCACAGTTTGCACCGTTTTATTCTTATGTTTTAGATGTGAAAAGGTAGGGTGCTTTTAAAGTCCTGACCAATCTGCTTCCCCCATCAATATACAAGAAAGACGGAGAGGTCTTCAGCCCCACAACCACAGAATCCCAATCACTGACACAGAACCTGCAAGTTTTGTTTTACTACTTCTACTATAATAAGGGTGGATATATATATGCATTACCAGATTGTGATTTTGTGGTTATTTTTGTTTTTTTTAAAGAAGTCTCTTCTGTTTTTTTGTTTTTTTTTGTGATAGTTGTTCATGAGTGTCCTATTTGTCCTGAACAGTTTAACTGCCTGCTTGTCTTTTCTGCTTTCAGCTAACTATTATTATACTTCTTTTGACACTATTATATAACATTTTTGCACATCATGGAAGTGCTATCAGTATGAGTGGAATTGAAATCCTTTCAACTTGGTGATCGTGCACGCAGTGCTCTTTGTAAAGGGAGAGTATCTTACAAGGTATTTGTCAATGAGCTCAGCCTCTGTTGATGCATGTGGGTGCATGGTCTTGTAGTCTCAGTGGTGTAGTGCAGGGTATGTGCAGGTGTATACCCGCTTCTTTATCAGTTGGCTTTGCGTTAATGTTCATTTCAACTTATCCACTTCTCCAGGCATCACTACACCACTGCTCTTTACTCTCCATTCATGATCAGTCAAATCGGACTGCAGCAAAGACTTGATGACATTTCTTCCCACTACTTTTAAACTGCTGCCGTGGGTTGATTTTTTCCCCTGTGGGTTAATAGCTTGAAATATTGAATATAAATCAAATGTCACTGAAATGCTTGTATTGAAATATTTTGCATTCTACGATTCTACCTTGTTAAGCTTTGTGATGAAGGACCACTGGTAGGAAACATTTGAGTGTTAGAATAACAGTGACTGTATTTTAGCTATGGAAATGAGTTTTGATGTTTGGGATATGGTCACTACTTTGGGCCATTGGGCTAGTTATGTCACCTGGCAATCCTGTTGTAGAGCAGATGCTTTCAGCTTAGAATTGTAGTGTAGTGTGTTTTTTTTTAACTGAACTACATTATTTTTATTTTTATAAATATAAATATAAATATATACCCAACCTTGGCCCACCCTTCATGCCCTATCTGGAGCTGGGCCTGATATGACATTAAAGTACCGTGAGAGCATATGACAGCTGATGGCTCCATATGCTCTTTATGATCATTTATAAAGAGCATATGGAACCATCAGCTGTCAAACCCTCGTGGTACTTTGATGTCATACACCGATCGGTCACTGTAGCGCCAGTTCAAGTCAAACATAATGTCTGTATGGTTGGCAACAAAAGCGAAGCCTCTCTCTGAGACACAAATATTTTTATGAGAGAACATAAAGCTTTGGGATATAATGCAAATATCTTTGCAAGAGATCACAAAAAGTTTGCAAGAAAATGCAAAAGACTTCAACCCTGAATTTCTTCCACCGCTACATTCCTTAAGGGGGCTCCGTACAAAACAGTTCTTTTTAAATCGATAAATCAAAAAAATGAAGCAAACAAAAGTGCAATGAGCGCAGACTACAAGAACAAGAAAGAAAATGGCTTAACTCTTGTAAAAACTACGTAGCTAAATGTTATACTCTCCAGGGATCAATTGACTTAGAGCAAAGCATGACGTGTACAGTACAACCAAGAGAGGTGCGCAAAAAGAAATGTGTAATAAAAGACAAAGAGTTAAACACAATGTAGTATTAGAAGCACTTCACAACTCATGATGATACGTTATGCGAGTAGCGAGGGTCAAACATTACATAGGCTGAGGTCAGTCAGCCATATCAGTGTTAAAACCTTACTCTTTTTTCCCCCCTTGTCTTTCAGGCTCTCTAATAGAACAAAAACTGCTCAACGAGAACTAATGCCATCCTTTATCCATCCACACTCGCCTGCCCACGCTCTGCACTTATGTCTACCATTACAGACCCTTGTCACATGCTCTTCTCTCAAACACGCAGTACTAGTCACATACACACAAGTAGCCTCTGTACGAAACAAAAGCAGGCACCTTACTAAATCCAATAAAGCCATATGAGAAGATTATGAATGTGCTCACAATAAAAGGAGTTTCTAGACACTAGAGATTTGATATGGAAAGCAGTGGTGCAGTTGTGAGTCGTTGATGCGTTTTATAGAGAACATAAGGAAGAACTTCAGCTGACAAGGAAGAGTTAATAAACTTTTTAGAAGAGACTTTTAAAATTTTAAAGTTGCAGTTATTTTAATACATTAGACCTATACGTTAAGTATATATGTTTGTTTGTGTGTGTGTGTGTTGTGTGTGTTTGTGTGATTATTTCAATTTTGCATACACAAACTGGTCAAAGATGTTAAGATAAAAAAATAAAAAATATTTGTCAATAGAAATCACATTAACTGTAAATAAAGGGTCTAATTTAAAGTTTAAAAGTTTGATGAGATATATATATATATAAATACACATACACAAACGCACACACACACACATTTGTGCGTAATAACATTTATATACATTTCTAATAAAAATGTAAAATTAAGTTAAGATATATTTATTATAATATATAATAAAACATATTAGAAATATATTTACTATAAAACGCATCAATGATGTATTTAACATAATACGTAAACATTAACAGACAGACAAACACTTCTTTTATCAGTTCACCCTGTCTTAAGACCGTTTACTCACTTTAACAGACCGTCATAGTATTGCACTGGACAGACTCAATGACAGCTTCCAAACTGGACAAAAGAGGGCTACATGGACAGCCAGGACTGCTAAGAGGATTACTGGTGCACTCTTGCCCTCCCATCCAGGACTTACACCACTCCAGAATGATAAAACGGGCAAGTAAAATCATCTCAGACGCCACACACATTGGCCACAACCTCTTTGAACTTCTTCCCTGTGGCAGAGGCTACAGATCACTGTCCACTAGAAAACCAGACATAAGAGCAGCTGTTTCCACAGGCCATTTATCTCATGAAAAGCTGACACTATCCAATAAGCGTTCTTCAAAAAGCAATTTCTATTCTTACATTCTCCATTCATTTGTACCAACAAAATTTCTGTAATGCAATCTGTATTTCTGCTATTCTGCACAAAACGGTGGCATCTCTAGAAAAGAGAAATAATAATGCACTTTCAGCTTCTGAGGTTTTGAGACCGTAAGTGCATAATCAATTTCAGTCAACAGGTCACCGAGCAAGGCGTTCAAATTTAAAAACATTTCAAGATGGATATTAATTAAATCAAAACCTCTCTTTCACTGCCTGTACTATGCTGATTCTCTCTCATGGGTTTTTAGATGGTGCTGGTTAATCTTCGGTGGCAGGGTTTTGGGGCAGGTGTTTGATGGTCTGGAAGGTTGGAGCAGGTGTATGAGTGATCTGTGATCTGTAATTGACTCTTTGAGTGCAGTCATCACTTACTATTAAGAGATGGGGCAGCTCACACAGAGAGCCAAAGCAATTAGCTATATTATGTTTTATTACATGAACACACACACACACACTCAATAGTGTCAGATCCATGCAATTATCACTACATATTCTCTAAAACACAGGACTATATGTAGGAAACAAAATGAACACTAAATTACAGGAGTAATGACAGGTGCCTATGTGCATGTTAACAAGGTGTTTTCACACATATGTACTGCAGTATGCTTCAACAATTCAGTGCATTTAAAACGAATGTGTGACATTTAGCTTTCTTTCGTTCTTAAAGATGCTTCTAAACAGAGTCGGCAAGCGTCTTCTACCCGTTTTGTGGGCCAAAAGCCTGTAATTACAGGCTTACAGAAACGCAGGTGTGTGAGTGTGTCCATATAAAGGCAATGTTCAATCATATGCCTCTTCAGACTGCATTAGCACTGAACCCTCAGCCAGCAGGTCTCAGAAAGAAAAGGGGAAGGAAGAGGAGAGAAAGTGAGAGACGCGGAGATTAATGCAAATTATCAACAACATCGGTGTAAAGGTGTGCAAAGAGAGATTCATTACTGAGAATAAGACGAGGAGGAGGAAGGGAGGAGAGAAAAGCGCAAGCTTCGCTTTCATGCTTTATGTGATTGCAAAAGCAAATATGCAAAACTTTAACAAGTGATATTTTGCAAAGAAATCAAGTAGGCAAATTAAATACTAGCAAAACAAGTGACAGCAAGCAAGCTTTTTCAGCTCTTAAAGTTTATCATACATACTCCCATTAAAAAGTTTGGTGCTGCATTTATTTGATCAAAAATACAGTACAAGCAGTATGTTATGAAATATTCCAACTAAAAATAACCATTTTCTATTTAATAATTTTATTTTTTTGTATTTATTTTTTATTTAATTACTCCGGTCTTCAGCATAATCTAATCCATCAGAAATCATTCTAATATGCTGATTTGCATATTTTTTACTATAATTAATGTTGAAATACGTATTCTATTTAGACTGATACATTTTTAAAGACCCCTTTTTCAGGAGTGGAAACTTAAGAACAGAATTGGCTTTGAATAACATAAATATTAAGTCACTTTTGCTAAATAAAAGTATTCATTTCTTAATAAAAATACCTGTCCCTAATCTTTTAAACATTACACTGAAAAAAGGTGTAGAATGTATTTTAACTTTAGCTTTTTTTACATTCTACTTTTTTTTATTATATTAACATTATAATTAACATGGTTATGAACAATCTTTCTTTCAGAAAGATAGAATGAAATAAACCAGAACTGCCTGTATAGTGAAAGGCTTCATAGAAAAAGAACAGTAAAACAGCTCACTTGTGTTATAAAAAAAAAAAAAAAAAAAAATTGCTGCTGAGAATAAAGAAAAATAAAGGGATGATGAAAGAGACAGACATGCGTCATCTCTCTGATCTAGGAAACCAAGCTCTGTGCCTAACAACTGCAACTGCACACATCTACACATTAGGACATCGGGAAGTTCCTGTTCATGTAGACCTATACCATCATTCTGCAATCATTTAGTCAGTGTTACATGAGCACTATATGATGTACATTGCAGGCTTAGAAGGAGCTGGCAGCAATACCGGTGTGAGGTCGCAACACTGGTTGCATCTTTTGCCCACTGTGGCACAGCCCGCCACTGTCATTTACATGTTTTTTAGCTAAAAAAAAAAAAAAAAAAAAAAAAACTAAATCGTTTAGTTCAGTTAAGACAACAGACACTACAATTCAAAACTAAATGGGACAACTCAATTCAGCTGGCTGAGGGAGTCAAATCACATCAGATTTTATTAGCCATGTCAGGAGTGAGGAGAGCTGACTGACGAGAAGCTTTCCTAATTGGTTCCGCAATGTTTGCAGAATTTTATTTTATTTAAACTTTGACATCAAGGTGCCATGCCTCCAAGTTTTCTTTTTTTTCCCTAGTAAAGGTTCTATGTTTATTACTTGGCTTTGGTATTGTATAATTTTTTTCAGTTGTTTTATACTTATTTAAACTCTGTGTATTTCTTATTTTATATTAGGCACAGCCTATAGCAGGGGTCAGCAAATAAGTCCGGCATCGGACCCAACTCATTTTTTGCTACTAAATGATAGGCCAAAACAGAGACTGTTACAGTTGTATTTTGTAACTGGTAGTGAGCGGTTAATCCAGCAGTAGGACAGTCATTAACATAAAGCCACACTGTCCAGCAGAGAGCAGAGTGGACTTTATAGCAGCTCTGTCCATTAAATAATCACTCCACCCCATGCTCACTGATATGAGAAACACCGCTCCAGCTCCACTCCACATCTCCACAAGTATTTCAGTACATTTGGAATATCACAGTTCTATTCATAACATATATTATAAAATAAATTTAAAAAAATACATAAAATGCTACCGCATGACCAGCTAATAACATGGTTTGAGCATTAAAAGGTATAACTGTTGCTTTTTTGCCTTGCAAATTTTGTTTGTGATGAAAATAACAGTATGTTTTCATCAGTTATGAATCGATGCATTTATTACTGATTTCTGTTCATTCGAAATCAGATACAGGTGAAGCAGCAATGTAATTGCAGAGCGATTGCGTTTCAATAAGTGCTGTGCCTGTTTAAATCATGCTTCCAGCCTGAAAATATTGAGTATCTAGAAAGAACAAACTAACTTCCCATTCGTGTCTATTGCCGTCATCATAGCCTTCACATTCTTTCTGAATTGAGTGATCCTAATCGATCAAGCTAGCTAAATATGTTTAACATGAATTCTTGCTAAATATGCAGTTATATTACGAGTCTTTGGCATGAATTGGACTCGTGATGGAACACTGTCTGCCCTGCTCACATACTTTGATTGGGAGTACTGCTGCTGTCACGACAGATCTATTTCAAACGCAGTTGCTATAAAAATATTATTGCTTGCGTGCCAGATATTATTGCTTGCGGGCTGGTTTTGGTCCACGAGCCACCTGTTGCTGACCACTGGACTATGTCTATGTTATTTTGTTAAAAAGTTCTGGTAAAAGTTCTATAGGTTATCTATAGGTTAAGCAAATTTGCTGTTGTATTTTTGTTGTTGCTTGTATCGCATTCAAGTAATTGACGCCAAATTGCTCAAAAACTTGAAAGGTCAAGTAAAATTCACACAGCCTTTTTAAGGTATTTAAAAGTGAAGAAAAGTGAGGAAAAGAGAGAAAACTCAAACAAAAAATGATTTCCGCACCATCACAACCTTAGTGCATTACTGATCCTTATTGAACTTAAAATGCACTTTTCTCTCATCTGGAAATGCAGACGTCAGAAAATGTTCCTGTTCTTTGAACACAGAGCTACAAAAAAAAAAAAGTAGAGTTTCAGTGTGTACAGTAGATGTGCATGCAAATCTGCAGGTTCTCTCCTCTTATCCTCAGTACTTCCTTCACATCCCACAATCTCAATAAGGAGGGTGGTGAGAGGGCCATCTCCGGGGGAACCTGAACTCAGTAAAAGCCATGCAAACTCAGCGCAAGCTTTCAGTTGTTTGTTCACCCTTACCGCCCAGTCTCGATCCTTCATTTTGGTCTGGTTTTAGTGATTGTTAAGGGTGTGAGCAGTGTAAGCAGAAATGTGTGTTTGTGTGCTCTATGTTTATCTCGCCCTCACACAGTAACACATTCTGCAAACGAGGGAAGAATGCAAAAGTGCGAAGCGTTTGGCATGAATGCCAGCTTTCCAATGCCAAGCTTGAAATCTGAACAGGAAATTACATGGTGGGCAGATTCTAAGGCACATTAGAGAGATGAGCATAACCCTAAAGCTATGTCTGTCTCTACATCAACCATAACATGTTTGAAAGCGATTATTTATACAGTCTGAACAATAATGTAAGTAATTCACTATATTTTAATGCAAATATCACTCCAAACACACCTCTGAACCTGGCCAACTGGAGCTTTAAAGCCTTTTAAATAGAACTATAATAAAGATTAATAAAATTCAGTGTTTGTGAATTCATATCTAGTAAAAAAAAAAAATGTCCTTGACAAAACAAATTCACCCTTACACAAGGCAAAGCATGTGCTGAATAAAATGCATCTACCTACAAGAAATCACATTTAGGAATGCAATAAATGACTTGGGATTATATTACAGTCTGAACAAACTCAATTATGTTCACACCGTACGACCCAGAGAAGTTTCTGGACCAATAACACAAACTCACAAGCTAGATGTATTTCATCCACTGGTAATTTGGCGACTTGTGAACCAAGGGTCATATTACACAACACTGAACAATATTTCCCACCTTCTGGTAGGGTTTTGTTTCAGGTTACAGGCTGACAGTTTTCGCAGGTTGTTATTAGGACAACAGTACCACCAGAGAAGCACTCCCCTGGGATGTCCCACCAGCCGTTCAGCTCAGCAACACCGCCTGGGCACCTGCTCCCATGAGACGGACCACATCTGGAGGGGTGGGTGGAGGAGAGATTTGGCCCCTGCAGATGTTATCTACTCATAGAGGCTACAACACCTGTGCTCACACTCTCTCTCACACACAAAGCAGGCGTGACAGATGACATACATACAAAGTCACACATAGTGAACACACTCACACCTGCTCCCTCGCTCATTCAAGTCAATGGGGCAGCGGCAGAGGCATCTGACAAGAGGGACACGTTCGCCTAAGAACTCGCAATATCCTGAGAAAATAACCAGCCATTAAAAGCAGCAAAGACTGCACTGTTAAAAACGCTTGTACTGTCTTCCTCTTTCTATTATTTCAGGAAAAAGGAAAAACTGAAACTTTAAATAAATACAAAGAATAAATACATCAAGAAAAGATGTCAGATTTATAATGAAAAAGTTCACCGCAATGCTTGTTTGCCTGCTGGTATAACAGCATTTTCAGCTTCATAAATAATAGTGCTGGAGCTTGCATTTATTTATTTATTTATTTTTCACATCAAATGTTTTGTTTCCTTTTTGTGTGCAGGATCAATGCTGTTCTTTTCTATTGTATGACACAGCTGTATGGTATAATGCAATGCTAAAATATAATATTTTACAATCCTGAAAAGTCGTAAATGCTCATGTCCAATAAACAGAAAATAAAACAATAGGAGGTTCAGCCAATAAAAGCCCAGTAATTAAAGATGATCATATTATATACACACATACATACACATAACATATGTAGATCCTTTAAGCAAGTATTAAAAAAGATGATTGGCTGACGTGTGCAATACAGTAACTAAACATTAAACAGCCACAAAATGGTATTTATTGTTTGAATTTTTTAAAGTCTGTTTTCTCTTTGCTGCACAATGTATTTTGTACTGTGCGAGAACACCATGGAGTGTTACAAGGAGTGTGACATAACAACAGTAACTAAGGAGGCCAAGATTTGCAAAGGGTCAATAATTGTGCAACTAATCTGCGAATAATGTGCAATCCATCAAAATATTTTAATCTTTGCAATCAGCTCAAGGTGGCCACGTCAAAGCCGGTATGCAGTGATGCGCAGATCAGCTCTAATGTCACTAAATCTGCTGTGAAAAATTAAGGACTAAGAATCATTATAATGCAACGGTAGGGTCGGGGAATCAGGGAATCTTATTGGTGTGGGTGGGTTTAAGCTAAAAAATAAGGACTGTTTCAAAATGCAAGCCACTGCTGTAATGCCGTACAAACACTTCACACCATGGTGAATACTCCAAAATATTTACCAAAATATATCATGCAAAAATATTAATTGGAAAAAAAATAATAAAAAGATTAAAACACAGAGAAGGACTAGGGGTTGGCCAATGCTTTTCTTCATTCAGAGTCTTACTGCACTCCTCTACTATGTTTCCTTGGACACCCTGTACTCAAACTGCCAATGTCAATGAAGAAGACAAGGAGCTTTCTGACTGATGGATAATTTTAGCAAGCCGTGTGAAACTGCAGACGGTAGTATCAGAGCGGCAGATTGCAGGGCATGTTTTTGTGTGTGGGCTCTATTCCAGCAATCACTCAATGGTCCAACAAAGGCCTGAATCATTGTGATAGAGGGTTGATGAAAGTCAGAGGCAGGGCAAGCTTGCTCTAATAAGCCACTGCTGGTGATTGTTTCCTGCATGTGCCGCTTTGACGGGAAGAATATGAGGAGAAATAACAGGACTTTAACAGATTTTAGACTGTAAAATCAAGAGTCTGTTCAATCAGCACACTCATTTCAGGGATGAACAATGCGAGCACAATAACAGCAGAGAACAACGAACAGCAGTGGTGAAAATAAATATTTTAGCGAGGAGAAGTCTTGATTCTTCTGGTTAATGTTTAATTGGGCTCCAGATGTCAGTGCACTTAAGGGAAATTAAGAGAGCTTGAGAGACGGGATGAAGAGCAGCGAGCAGTACACCGCAGTTTCGGAGGCCATCCTGACATGAGGATTCAAAACGTTAGCTTCTGCTCCTTAAAGAAATGCAATGAATAAATAAAACTGAAACAAAAGCACTTGCTGCAGCTCCCAAAGACACTTGATGAGGAGTGAAAGGAGACAGAAGAGAGGAGTCCATCTGCGAGTGAGATGTGAAAGAACTCTGATGGGCCCCTGGGTGACCAGAGATGCTGAGCGCTTGGTTCGTTGAGAGGAAGTCTGGATTCCGGCTGTCATGAGTTCTGTAATCACGTCTGGGAACATGGCGTTCTCGAGCCTGAAGTAAAGCGAAGTGGAATCTGACAGGTTGTCTTCATTTCTCAAGGATTGGAGAGTGTATGACTGACAGCACCAAATCCTGCTTCAGGTTAAGAGGCAGAGCCGGTATATAACGCCAATCTGAGAACTCTAACCTAGACAAAGCTGTTAGTAAAAGCAAAGCTGGTCAACCTTGAACAAAGACGACACTGGGCATATGTACTGCAACTGACGCATGTGGGCTGCTAACCACTTGGCACTAACTAACCAACTTTGTCATCATTTTGATGCCGAAGAGCCTTTTTATAAGTAGATTTAAAAATAGAAGCATATTTTACATGTATAAAGACTTGCCTATACTGTAAAAAAAAAAAAAAAAAAAACTAGTTAAGGTCACTAATCAATCAATCAGATGTTACATGACAACTTGAATATCTCCAGCTTTTGTTCTTATTCATACAGTTGTCTGGCTGCCACTGGTTAGCTGTTGTCTCAATAATCGGTAATCATATTGTAAAGTCACACTGAATTTAATGTATTTACTATCTGTGTGTAGATTCTCTCTGACACATCGTTCTACTTTGGTTGTCTCGGTTGAAGTAATCTGGAATGACATTACTCAGAATAAAATGAAACATGCTTAGTTCAAAGCCTTCTCTTACAACAAAAAACACTCCAAAGCATCCAGCGAGTTTGCGGCAAACTCATTAAAAAGTTTCTCACTTAAGTTCACAAGAAAGAAGAGTAAATGGGCGTATAAAATAGCCAAGAAGAAAGTGAAAAGGAGGAAATCAAAATGAGGAAGACGAACTTTGTTTACCTGACAGTGTTGAGGATGATGTATGTTTGCATAATTAAAGTCTGATTCACCGGCGTGTAAAATATCTGCCTCACACACACACACATTATAATTTAAATAATCTGACAACCTTGTAAAACACGCTTTCACCATTTGCCCTATTGAAGCTAGACATCTTAAACTGTGTGCATAATTCAAGGTTCGGTCGCATAACATTGTCCCTGTGGGTACTGAGACAGACGGAAGAGAGAGACAGAATGAGATATCTGCATACAGAGCTGAGTAGTGACAGGTAGACAATGCTGATATGAATAATTGAAAAAAAAAAATAAAAATCAAGTAAAACAACATGCCGGAGCTATTCAGAACAAGCTAAATGTGAATAAATCATCAGTAGGGGGAAGAGACAGAGTGAGAGAGTCAGATCTTAATTATCTTGTGGCTGTTAGTGTGTTTAAATGACTAAACCCAAAACCTCATTCTAGGTGCAAAAATTATTTCTGGTGTGTCTAACTCTATTTGGTTTATTTTGTGTCTGTGTGTGGGTAGCAGTACAGAAACCCAACAGTAACAGCAGCAGGTAACGGTCCTGTCAAAGCGTCAGAGGGAATATCAAAAATAAAATTGTTTCCGACAGCAGTTTGCGAGTCAATGTCTAAAGCACACGTAGTTCAGTCAAGGACGGTTACAAGTCTGACTGATGAAGGCAGAAAATTGTGAAAGCTGATTCTTGGGCAAGAACTAAATTTTTCAACATCAAGAATGTTCATTGTAAGTATGAATACTTTCCACACTGCCTCAATGGCCCCAAAAAAAAAGAAAAAAAAAGACAACCTACAAACAAAGCAGTAAGGGTGTAAACGTTACACAAATGTTTAGTACCAAAATTTTTACAGTTTTTAGCAATAAATACCACTTAACATTAAAGTTTTTAAATGTTCTTTTATACTGCGATAATCAATGTAAAAAAAAAAATTTGTTTAACGGTATCTTGTGTTCTCAAGAGAAAAGAACATTCCCAAATCCCAAAAGATTACATGTAGCATCATACCCCTACAAATCACACACAATGACATCGATACTTCCTAAAACAAATATGAATAACTACTAGCATAAAACATTCAAAAACGCAAAAATTAAAAAGGTAAAATTATTCAAATTGAACCATCATTTCGTTATATCTACGGGTTCTTATGATTGGTTACGTCTGAGCTGGACTGTACTATTATGAAACACTGACAAAACAATATGAGCTGAAATGTGCCACATAATGTCTGAATGTCAGACTGAAGTGAAAACGTGTGGAATGTTACTAACAATGCAGTTATTTAGTAAGATATACAAAGCAACAGGTGCTACACACAGCAAGGAGAAAAAAAAAAGAAAAAAAAAAATCAAGGTTATTTCCTTTTATCACTTCATAATGGCTATGAAGCCCAGGTTTGTAAAAAGCTAAAGATTTATTGTTTAAATGCATGATTATGCTAACGCAGTTCAGTATTTACACAGCGACTACACAGAAGCATTAAAATTGACTGACCAGCTCTCTGTGTGCCAAAGGTAATGGCAAGCCTGGTCAGCAGGTCCTCATTCTCGTAACGCTCTTCTTTAGCGACGACCCAAAAACAGCTTTCAGACATCTCCTGGGGTGAGATCTACACAGAAAGAGAAAAAGAAAAAAAATCATGGCTTGACATCATCATGACACATCATGGGAGGTCAGGATGCTGGAGTTGCTAGGCAACGTGAGGCATCTAAACAGTGAGGTGGTTTATGAAAAAGTAAAGAGGATACCTATTCAAATATTCATACTGTGTTCTATCACTGGTCTTTATTTTGTTCTCCTACATATCAGTGTGTGTGACAGCTGAATGCAGTCCTGGAGAGGCTCATTCTCAGTCATCTCAGTGCATGAAAACACAAGGCCGATATCTCCAGTCACACATCGCCCACACTGGCCACACACACACACACACACACACACCTGAAACACCCATGAATCATTGCACTGACGGAACATAAACTGGTGATCAGTGGTGATGAAAAGAATAAGAAAATGAAAGAAAGTAAAGTATCGAAAAAGAAAGAAAGGATGAAAGTAAGGGAAAACGTAGTAAAAAAAGAAATGAAATTAGAATTAAATTGACAAGAAAGGAAATGAGAATAAATGACACAAAAAAGAAAACAAAAGAAGAAAAAAAAGGAGTGATATGGGTGAAATTTAAAAAAAAAATCCTGCAAATTATTTATCAATACATCTGACTCAATGTGATGTTAAGCCAAAGTTAAGACTACAAACAGTGTCTTTTAGTGGTGCAGTTTGAAAAGAAGCCATGGTAACTAACATTGGCAGAGAGTAGAGCATTGTGAGATGATCAGTTTAATGGAGTCTTCTTGTTGAGATAAAGACTGAAAGGGTAATCAATGCGGCCGGCTGAGCTAATGAACAGACCTTACACTCCTGCCAAATACCTGAGCCAATAACAGCTCTTCAAATCTGCTCCATGAGGACATGTTCAAAGAAATCAAACAATCAGGAATGGACTGAACATGAGCCTGAAGAGTAGCCTCTCAGTGGAAGCGATTAACCCATGTTTCCGACCGTGTGTGTGATTAAGCGAACACGCGCTGCTACGTTCAGCCCCTCTGATGGGCAAGGGGTGGCATGTTTCCCATGATGCACCAGCTGTCTCGTCTTTGGCTTTGTGAGCTGCAAAGCTCTAGTTAATGAGTGATAAAAGTCTTGGGTCAGGAGCCATGAATATTGTATGGTGTCAGTTTCTCAAGCAGCTGTTTGAAAGAGCTTTTTTGTGTCCTCCTAATGGCTAATTACAAACAGGTTTTGGATGAAATGAAGCATATGGCGGTTTCTTTAAAAACATCTGTATGACAGTGGCAAAAAGGACAGAGATTAAATATTAATCGTAATGTTATAAACTAACACAACTCAGAAGACATGTACTGCAACATCTGCCTAGAAACGAGAGCGGGCAGTCACACAGTAAAGTGTAATCCTTCACAACAGAGCAACATTTCCTGTAATGACGCTTGGCAGGAAACAGAAGAAGTTTTCTTTGGTTACTTTGCAAACATCTGTCCTTTCATGCTGCTGTTGCCACCACATTTATGTGCCAAAGAAGGATTCTGTCCCACAGCGGATTGAGTGAAGTTAAAGACTAACGAAAAGTAGTTTATTGTACAAAAAATGTTACCTTGGACCAGTTGAGGCGCTTCATGGAAGCTTCTGGCTTGAATTCCTTCTTTGGTTTTAGGCCAAAAGGCAGCGTGTGTTGGATTGAAGAGGATGTCAGTCCGCCTAGTCCCAAAAGAGGAGGAGGTGGTGGTGGCATCCCGGGCATGGAGGCACAGCCCGGTGGAGGAGGCGGAGGTGGAGGGGGTGGCGGACATGGAACTCCAGGAACAGGTGGAGGAGGAGGTGGGGCAGGAGGACATACGGAAGAGGCCGGGACAGACTGCACTGAAGGTAAAATCACAGGAACGGCTCCGAACTATGAAAACAAGACAAAAAGGGACAAACAGGCGATATACCCTTCATATTAGTCCAGTTCCATTTTCTAAAACAACTTTAAAATATACACTACTGTTCAAAAGCCTGAGATCAGTATGATTTGCGTTCCTGTATTTGAAAGATGTTTCTTAACTAACGTAATTCTTAACTAGGCTGCATTTATTTAATTAAAAATACAATAAAATATTTATTAATAATAATAAAATCTAAAATTCCTTTGATGACTAAATTAAATTTGGTATTTAATTACATTTGTTTTACTTCATTTATTAATATAAATCAATGCTTTTTCATATGCTAATACACATTAAAGTTGATAATTACCAAATTAGCACATCAATTAACAATGTAAAATGTATATCTATACATAAACTTAGAATGATAAGTCTTTTTTATTGTTAATTTATGAAGTAAAATTCATGTTAATTAATCCAAACTTAACCACAAAGAGCAAAGAAAATAAACACACTGTAACATAAGGGGATAAAAAAAAGATTGAAAGAAGAAAATGAAAGAAAAGCAATAAAGATGAAAATGGTTAAGAATGACAACGAAAGAAAATTAAATTTGTATTTGGAAGTAGATTTATGCTCATTTTTAGCTCCTGTGCTACAATTTTGACCAAAAATGTGCTGGCTGTAGCAGCTGTATACTTTCTGGGTGATGGGGTGGTTAAGGTTCAGGGTAAGTAAATAGAAAGTTTCCAGGTCTGATCTCGGTAAGAATCCATCAACAATTGCATCACTGAGCAATGTCCTTAAACTCCATGTAACTCTAGAGGAATCATCCTTACACTAAGCTCTTTCTTAGTATTCGTATGGCAATACCAGATGAAAATGGAGGAAGTAAATAAAACTAAAAGATCCTATGAGGTATATGAGGATATATTTCAGTACAACAGAGATATACAATACCTGTCCTTCCAGATTTACTCAGGCAGAAAAGTAAATATAAAAGATTAATCAGATCATAACCCTTTCCCTCCTCAAAACACCTCCACCTCAAACCTCCATCAAAGATTCAGAGAAAACAAGTAAGGAACATTACTCTAGTGTATTCACACCATTCATCCTGAATGGCAAACAGCTACAAGAGTTGGGGTGGGGGATTATTGAACAAGTAGGTGTGCTCTAATTCAAACTGCGCACATGCCGGCCTCTAGATAATTCACAGGCTAAGAGTCAGCATGACTGACGCTCCTGCATGTGTGGAGAATTGACTGGGTGATTACGTTTTGCGTTGCTGCAAACGATCGCACCCCAAAGAGATGGATCAGCTTAACTGCCTGCACTCCAAACTTTCACTTCGCTCATTGGCCACCATTATTTAAGAATTGATCTGCTCTATCGACGATAGCCCAGTGAGCCAAAAAGCAATTGATCAAACAAACTGTTCAGTTGATGCCCTGTTTGTCATGTCAGTGTGAGGGGTTCAGATCTGTTTAAAAAAAAAAAAAAAAAGTCTCAAATCCAAGGACAGAGTGGAGGAGAGGGGTACAGACACTGATTATGCAAATCATTCATGATCCAGTATCACCCACAGATGAAGTGGGTATAAATGTTTTTATGAATCTTTGCAAATTGCACATCATAAAAAAAATCCTACCATCTGATCATTTTAACTGTCGGAGAAAACTGGCTAATATGAAGCTTTTTTTGAGCTACTTTCATCTTCAGGGTTTAAAATCTACATTGCGTTGACGTCACAACTAGGTGACGAGTCCATTACATTATTCATTATTTGTGTTCTTATCCAAAGAGATAACGCTTCTTTAATTATTTACAACAGCCATGTGTTGATTTGCTATGACAGATGTTTCAGACTGTGATCACGTACATTGAACTAAGACAAATGTTCATGGATCGAAGGAGAGTGTTTGTTTTTGCTTTGTAATAAGAGTTTGACAACAGCACAAACATGACACTTTCACTTAGTGAGTGAATTTTTACAGCTGAACTCGTCAAATAGCTTACAAAAAAGGTGCAACAGCGTGCTTATATATGTGTGTGTGTGTGTGTGTGTGTGTGTGTGTGTGTGTGTGTGTGTGTGTGTGTTTTCAATGCAGATTACGTTTATTTGTGGTTTTAACTCAATTAGAATGAAATTAAACTTTCTGAACCCGAGGCTGTATGTGTTTTATGTCTCCCTCTGTTTCAAAGAGCACCATACTCACTTTTTTAGCATTTTTTTTTTAACTGTGGTGAAAACTAACCAGTGCTGAAACAGGGGGTTTCATTTCTTTAAAAGAACATGCACAAAAAGGGGTTGCTATAAAACAAAGCTGATTTGTAATATAGGTAAAAAAGGTGTTGTTTTGTGCTATCATTGAGAAATTCTAACCAAAGTATGTTATAGACTTTTCATTAAGACCCTAAAGAATCATATGAACTTGAGCATTCGGTGACCCCTTTTAAATTATGCACAAGAAACTAAATAGTCAGAATCGTTCATAAAAACCAAATAGCCAATACTAAAAGGATCCCAATACATTATGCATCTTTGCTTTGCATTATACGACAAAAAAATCACCACGTAAAATTATTTTTATTGTATACAACAAAATTATAAAATTAAACATTTTTAAAGAAAACTAAAGGACCACTGTATATCACAGAATACCAAAAAAAAAAAAAAAAAAAAAACTTCAAAAGGTTTTATTCGAAAAAGACTTTGACTCTGATTTATTGATTAAATATGGAGTAGCTAAGATCAGGGCTTTAGAAGAGTATGCTTCTCTTATAGCAGCTGTTCAGGGTGAAGTAGAGAAAATATTAGGGCAGACTGTGCCAATCTCTATTACAGAGAAGTGCAAAAGCTGTAAACAAGTTAGATGCCGGCTCCAAAAAATAAAAAACAAAATGTGTGTGCTGTAGGGCTGAGCAAGTGTGAGAAGCATGGTGAGCGTACTTGGCACAAAAGAAATCTTTTTAAAGATATAATAATGTGGATGTGGGGTAATTGTGATAGTATAGTGGAAGAAGTGTGTATTAGGGTCTGGGAAAACAAAAACACACAGCTACAGGACAGCCTGGCCAGGGAGAACAGATGTGCCCGCATTGCTTGTGTGGATCTAAACAAACTGCTGACCAAGGGCACAAGATTTAGATTTGAAACCCAGTTTTCTGTATAATTGCCTGGTTGGCCTGATCAACTACTGAATCAGTTTCACAGTGTCTCTATGCAAATGTTTTTCATTATTTTGCACAATGTTTCTGAACAGATGATACAAATCCAATTAAAACTGATACATCACCAGCTTAATCATTGTGGTGTTATGATCTCCAGTTCTTAACACTTTATGTCAAATAACTAAACTAAGACAAACTCAAACACAGAAACAAAGCAACTGCAGAAAGAAAAAGATCTGAACAAACAAACCAGAGGAGACAGAACTAAAACAACAGTGAGAAAAGAAAAAGAAGGGAATCCCAGCAGCAAAGCCATCAAAAACAGTGACACAAGTGTCCAAAACAAAGAGAGAGAATGCATAGATACCTGGTTTCTATAAGCCTGAAGTTCAGCTTCCAGCTCATTGATTTTCTCCTCTCTTTTCAACAGCTGGGCTTGAGATTCCTGTCTGCCCAGAAACTCCTCATCAAACTGGAAAACAAAAACCATACCAACGGAGATGATAAAAAAATAAAATAAGTTAAATACAAACAAAAACATAACCATTCCTGCACTGATGTTTGAATGCTGCTTAAAATGTATTTTTCTTATGTACACAGGCTGAGCACTAATTATTGAAATAAAAGATAAGTCAGTATGAAACAAATAAAAAAAAAAAAAAAAAGAAATTCAATTGAAGGACAATGAAAACAGTTAAATAAGAACATTTGCATTAAATAAGCAGGATACAATTTCTAAAAGACATCTCATTGACATAAACCTTTTATCGCACAAAACTTGTCTTCACAAAAAAAACCCACTTTTCTTAATGTCAGAAACTGCAAAAAAAAACAACAAAAACAAAAAAATATGATGTGCATTATAATGCACTTTAGTATGACTAGTCAACCATCCCAATCAAACAAGATCTGATTATTTCAGGTTCACTCCTTAGATGCCATAAAAAGCATTTTTTTTGGCTAGTTTTGAGTTAACTAGTTATCTAGAGAGGATGTAGTTAAAGAGCTGTGGTTTGACATGTATAGATCTGTTGCCCTCAACCACGCACATTTCGGACCACAATTATAAAGGAACGCTCCCAACAATCAATACAGGGGCCTTTTTAATCTTAGAATACTGTTAATTACAAATGGCTGTTTGAACGATTTCAAGTAATCTCCCCTTAATTAAAGAAAGCTAAATGGTGCAGTCGTGAATGGTCTTCAAAGGCCGCATACTTCATTAGAGGAGCCAGAGTGAGAAGAAAGAAACCGAAAACAAGGGAGGGGTGGAAGATAAAGGGAAGGGAAAGAAAGGGCACTTGCCTTTTGAGCTAACTCTGAGGCCCTCTGTTCAAACTCCTCGGCCCTGGCTTTATCTACACACACCTCTGCAGAGAAAGCATGAAGAGATGGACCGTTTCAGTTTGAAGTCAACAAACTATCCAGCTCAAATAGAAAAGCATACATACCTAACAGGTGGCTGAAGTCCACATCCAGACGCTTGCGGTAGGCAAAGTCAGGATCTGTGCCGCTACGATGGAGGACGATTTGAGAGACACACTCCTCTATGATCTTAAAATACTGAGGCCTGGAGGACAGAGAACAAGTGAAAATACGAGAGAATGAGAAGGGAAGAAAAAAAATCAATGCATTGTATTATCTTTTTGGGAATACAGTACCACTGACTCGGGCACAAAATGAGAGAAATTGTTAAATTAACTCTAAATCCTCTGACAGTAGCGATACTGGCTTATACAAGCTATTAACTGGTGCAATGAAAATGACTGAGTCCTTTAAATCTACGATGCTGCTCGACACTCGCATAAAAACAGAAAGAGAGATATAAAAATGGAGAGGGATATGGAGAGAGACATAACAAAAGCGAGAAGGTATGACATACTGTATGAGATACTGTAGAGTGAACTAAAGTATTATTTAAACTGCAGCCAGGCTATAGGAGTTTGGCTTTCCTATGCCTGTTAAATATATAGTTATATATTTGAATGCAGGCTTCAACATTAAACCTTGATATGTGCTTGTCCAGTGGAATAATAAATCAGTCATTCACTTGTCCGAGTAAAATGTTACTCCTGCGATTTATTTATTTATTCATTTTGTTTGCCGTAAATACAATTCTAAAGCAAGTCTCATCACTTCTCTATGAGGTCTTACTTTAAATCAGCATATGTGTGATATTTAATTTCTAGGACACTTTTGAACTTTATGAAGGGCGATATGATTTCCTAGCCTTACTAAATGTATGTGTCATCATCAACATCAAATTCTTAGATTTCATCAGTACTTGTAAAAATGCACTGACACTTTTAAATATGAAACCAAACCACCAGTAGGTAGCAGCAAGTCACTGTTTTAATGAATGAGTCACTGATTCAATCAATTCGTTCAAATGGCTATTTCATTCAATAAATAAAGCAACTGTCTTTATGAAGGGTTCACTGAATCAATGGCTCACCTTATTCGTTCAAAATTCAGTAAAGAAGCACTGCTGTGTGTTGTTCAGAAATGCGTGACTGTTCTTTTGTGGTTTTGCTTAGAACTATTTTTGTTAACAAAAACGGTCAGTGATGCAAGTCAGTTAAAATTAACTACTTGTTCATTAAACCACTGTTGTATAAAATCAGTGTCAACTGGTGTTTGGTCGAGGATGCTGCCTACCATAATCATATGTTATAGAATATTTATCTCTTTAGTCCTACTGCAGTACGTTCATTTTTGTTTCTTTGAGTGTCAGCACACTATTTTTGTCCCAAACGAGCAGACAAGGGTTAATGGTGAGCCCTGGAATGAATAAAAAAAAAAAATAAATACAATTTGCCTAACGGCAACTGTTTGAGGCACAATGTAGAATTTAAAACGCTTTAAATGAGCAACGTTAGGAGAGCTTCGTAGAGGAAAGCAGAAACAAATAGGATCAATCAGGTTGAGGTGATGCTCTTTAAATCTAGGTGATCTTTTTGACCTTTTTTAGGCATAATTTCTACATGGTACTGTGAAGTTGACTTTCAAAATACATCATAATAATGTATAACAATCAATTATAATAAATTGTAATTAACATCAGTCTCAGTATTCTAGTGCTATTAATCATGTTCATTAATTGATACACTTCACTATGGCACAAATAAAGTGGCCGAATCAACCGCATAGTGAAATATCCAACAAGTTTTACATAGATTAGGATTATAAAATTCAAGTTAACATATTTTCAATTTTACAGCAAGTCAGCATTTATTTACATAAATCTACATTCCCTTTATGGAATAACTGACCATAAAAAGAAAAAAAAAATGAAAAAAAAAAAGTACACAGTAAGTGTACACATTAATTTTCATAACGGCTTCAGAAAAAGCTAAACGATCCCTCCTTGACATGAATAGCACACCAATTGGCATGTAAATGTGTTTATTAACGAGGCAGGTATACATTGCCTGTCTGCAGTGGTTTTTAAAAACTGAATAATATATCCTGTATTCTACATATTAGGAGCTTGCCTTTTGATCAAGACCAGGTTTAACACACCCCCAGCTGTGAGCTCAAAGACATGAAAACTCTCTTTGAGCAGACACCACAGATGAAATGAGAGAGAGAGAGAGAGAGAGAGAGAGAGAGAGAGAGAGAGAGAGAGAGAGAGAGAGAGAGAGAGAGAGAGAGAGAGAGAGAGAGAGAGAGAGAGAGAGAGAGAGAGAGAGAGAGAGAGAGAGAGAGCGAGAGAGAGCGAGAGAGAGAGGGGAAGAGTATAGAGAAGGGGAAGAGTAACGTGGGCATGTGTGATGAGGGGAAGATGAAAGCAGGTTCATTCTCTTTGTCGGACACTGTCATTGGATGGTTCATGGCGAAGGGACCAGCAGGGCGTGTGGATTGCGCGTGCAGAATGAATAGCGTTCATGGACACAGTTTAGAAAGAAACGTTCATGAGGTGAGAAGAGCTTACTGGGCACGTTTATTAATAAAAACTGACCAATTTAACAGCAGGAGACACGACAAAATTATGCTTATTTGGTCAGGTTAGAAACGCTTTGTGATACTTATATTTTCAAGATTATCTGCAGGATAGAAGATAAAAAAATTTTCCCAGGTCTACCCTCCAGATATGTATATAATAATCTACAATTTGAATCAAAAAAATACAGAAGAGGAAAAATTTTCGGTAGAGGAAACAATAAATAAAGCAAATGACCAATCAGTAGAGTAAAAGACATACAAAATGTAGAGTGAACGATATAAAGATATAGATAGATATCTCTCCAAGCAAAAAGGGTGCTTCATTTCTCCTGTACCGGCGCTCGGCAGATGGTCTCTATCTTTACACCTCTATTTTCCTTTGCACTTCTCTCTTCTGTCAAAGCTGTTATTCTTAACACAATACAGCTCACCGGCTAAAGAGCTTGAAAAGCTGTTCTCCAACACACAACATACTGAGTCATTAGCGAGACCTTAACACCAGGAGATGTATGCCGTTGCATCACTGCCACTAATTAGTCAGAAATTAATAAAAACCTCAGACTAGATTTGAAAGGGAGGAGAGGCGGCATTTTCATAAAAATTCATGAATACACCATGAACATGGTGTGACTTGCAAGGGCCTGAGTAGGTTTTGAAAGACTTGTTCTTTTTCCTTAGGCTTATGAAAGGATTTTGTGCATAGAAATACCATTCAAAAGTACAAAAACACTTTTCTTTAAATGTTATTTAGAAATGCATGAACTAGCATGAGAAAGAAACATGGGAATGACGCGGAGTAAACAAGTAAAATGTTCAACCGTAAAAGTGAAAACCACGAAACCCTCTGTCTGGCAACTATTACATGGCAACATTAAAACAAAATTAAATAACCCTCACCTTGAGAAATAGTCATTCCTGACCAGCAGCAGGTGCTGTAGTATGGAAAGAAAATGGCTCTCAGCGCTTGTGTCCTTCACAGAGCAGTATAACACATTAAAGACATCTCCAATATCAGTACGCACATCGTTAAGGAACAATCAAGCAAGCACTGCAGCTGCCAAAATAAAAGCAACAAATGGAAACATACAAAAGAAAAGAGCACACGCTCTCTTAATACATGCAGTGAAAACTCAGACAGAGCAAAGAACTACTGACTAGCCTTGTCACAGCATGAGCCTTGTAAAACACTGCTAATGAAAGCAAACGATTCAGGATGATTTATGGCTATGATTAAATCTAAGAAAACAACATCAATGTAGTCGGTACATGCTTTCTGATTATATTAACGCATTCTGCATATGACCAACATATTGCTGGTGGTCCTCAAAGGATCAAAGAATGAGTGGGAGAAAGAAAGAGAAGACGACACAGGGGAGGGAGAGTTTTCTGAGGAGCGTTTAAGTGTGGACAGAATATCAAATGAAACTGCATGCATCTCAGCATCAGAAGGATATTCTAGTTCACTTCTGATGTCCTCCAGGCGATGGGAGAACTCAATCATGTCCTCCTCCTTGTGCTCCTCAAAGACCTTCAGCTGGATATCCAGAGCATCGTTTTTTACAGCATTCAAGGTCTACACAGCGTCAAGGGCAAGGGGAAACAAAAAGAAGAAAAGAACAAATTAAATGGACCATGCTACAGAAAACAAGATATTCTTTGATGTACGTACACATATAACTCAAAGATCCCTGTTAGTGCACCCAAACTATTTCTGGACACTAAAGGCAAGACGCGACTGACTTCATAATTGATCATTTTAGCTGGAAATAGGAATTCTTAATCAATAAACTGCAAATATTGTACTTTTCTTATGTATAAGCTGCAAGGGAAAAAAATTCTGATGTTAGAAATAATACACATTAACATCTCCACAAACATCTAGTCATTATTCAGAAAAATGGTGGGAGTTTTGTTGCTCGTTCCACATGTGAAAAGGTTAGCCAATCAGACGGAGGTTAACTACATGTAGAAATCATATGGATGTAGTAGTGAAAACAGCAGGTGTAATTCTGAGAAGCTGATAAAAAAAAATTGAGGGAAAAATTATATAGAACTGCTTTTGTTGCAGGAAAGCATGACTAACATTTCAAGTGGACTTTGAAGGGGAAATAAGAGAAATATGTGGAATATTGGGCACTTTGAGAGAGAAAAGAAACAGTGACAAAACACTATTTTCAAAAATGTGTATTTAGAAAGAGAAAATAATAATTTCACTTTCATTCCATCTCTTTGTATTCCCAAGTCCTGTTTCTGAGGCAGCTTCTGTTTTGAATAATAAATAAGACATGCGTGAGGCATTAATCTCTCTCACTTCCACACTCTCTGGCTTTCATTTCACACACTTCTCCTGTTTTGTTCAGGCAGTTTTCAGTCGTTTGTTGATAGAACATAACCACATTCAGAATGCCAAGAGGAGACAGACCGAGAGAAAGAGACCAATCCAATCCTGGCTTTAGGTATTGATTCAGCAGAGCGACCTCTCCTTCAGGCCTCATAAATTATTCGCAGACCCATTTTACAATATTTCACTCAAGTGGACAACTCATTTAAATATTAATATACAGGCAGTGGTCGAGCCGCTTACCGGCAGGATCTCTCGTAGGCCGCAGCGCATAAATTCATTTCGGATGTGCAGCCTGAAGTCCAACTCATCAGGAGACGTTACGAGGGCATTGATGAGCTGCATGCAAGCCACCTAAAGGAAAAAGATAACATTCAGCAAGAGTGTGTGTGTATACATATGCAGGTCTAAGGGTATGCATTTGAATTAGGTGCTGAAATATTGAATGAAATATTTGCATTAGGATTTACTGAACTGAATTGTCGAAGTAGCGTTTAAGGGAAAAAGGCGATTTAAAAACAATAAATAATGTAAAAGTAATGTAACCAATTTTACATGTAAAATATGCAAGGTGTCTTATCCACAAACAGGCTACCAATAGCAATATTAAGCAACAGAACTGTTTTTAGCATTGATATAATTGGAAAAAAAAATGTTTCATGAGCAATAATTCAGAATATTAGGATGATTTATGAAGCATCATTGAAGACTGGAGTAACGGCTGTTGAAAATTCAGCTTTGCCATGACAGGAATGATCGGCAACTGATGTCAGTAATCTTTAATTTGCCTTGACAATTTTAATTTGTTATTAGTTAATAAAGCTTGTTTTCAAGGGAATAATGGAATTGTTGAAGAGCATCGCTGTGGTTTATGACTCTCACTGAGCTCTCAGCCAACATTAAGGATTCCATCACCTTAGTCAAAAACTACTACTCATCTCCTCAAGCAACACAGATCATCAATTATTGATCAGCCTTCACCACGACACTTTAAATCACACGTGTGAGAGAGAGTGCTTAGTTAAAAAGCACTGGTGCATTCAGGGAACTGAGCCGTATTGAACAGACAGTACCTCCTGTTCACATCATGTCTGATGATGCAATAATTGATTATTACATAACAAAACACACCATTTATTTATAGTGGTGAGGCTGTAATAGCACATGAATATGTCAGAAATATTTATACAGTAACAGTAGAGGTTTTTGAATAATTAAAAGCTCAAAACAGGTGATGATTCCAATTAATAAAAATAAGTCGTTGAAGATAGGCTGTATATTTATAATATTTTTCACACAGCAAAAAATCAAGAAAGAAAATGGGCGGAATAAGTCTTTCACAGGCAAAACCCTTTGATTTAAGAGACGATGACATTATATTATTCATATTTGTGTGGCTCAGCGGTCGAACTGCGGGAGGAATCTCAGCAAGTTCAGCCTGTAAGAGACACTTGCTGACAGCTTTCATGAGAGAAAAGAAAAACATATCTGCCATTAATAACTCTAACATCTTCTTAATCTGCCACTTCACATGCCTGGCGAGAGACAGGAGTGGCGAGAGGAAAGGATGAGAAGAGAAAGAGAAAATTTATTCCTGTGAGAATCACTCACTCTCAGAGTAATACAGAGCTAAATGAAATATCCACTAGACATAGACATGAAAACACAAATTATGTAGTGATAAAAACATGCTGAATCATTTACTAACTCCCATGGATGAGCACACAGACACATGCAAAACGAAAATACTTGGTATCCTCAAGCCCTCTTGAAAAATTCCTTAAAAATAACCCTCTCCAGTGCAGTCTACGGTCGACCCTGAGTACTCCCTGCCTCTCACTCCTACATAAACAAACTGAACTTTATACAGTCTGGGTGTGTGCTCTAACAGCATCTATTTGAAGATACATCCCCTAAATATCTCCAGCAAGAACAGAAAATTGGAGAGAGAAAAAGAAACCCTAAAGAAAACCGAGAAACTGTTCCCAGTTATAACAGCCTTTGATAAATGATTCATACGGTTAAAAGAGATCACAGCTGACTATTAGCAAACAGGAACAATAACCAGTCAATCAATAAAACATTACTAGAGGCCTCTAAACACACAAGTTGGCCTCATGGATATTAAAAAGCATGCCTTGGATGTTTTTGGTAATTTTTCTCCTCTCATTTCATCAATTCTTGTCTAATGGAGAAAAGCTGGCCTATAAGGGTTTGTTTCCTTTATGACCTGCTATTGTATTAATTACTCGTATCAACGATTCACAACTATTTTGGACTGGAAGAGGAATTATTAATCCATGCTAAACATAAGAGCTGCAGAACTACTAAATGTGTCACACTCTGGAGGTCATTGCGCCAAAGAATTTAAGTTTATCTTCAACGTTAACTGCTGAGTTAGAGGTTTATCCTCAATGCAGGATATGAGAAAGCATGTGAAAGTTCTTTGTCTATGCATGTTTGAAGGGAAAGCTCAGTGCTTCTCTTTCACCTCCCTCTGCTACCAATTAAACTAAAACACAGCTACTTTGATCAGCCTCAACAATGAAGCCACGCAGTTAACGCAGGCGAACCAGCATATGTCGTACTGCAGGCCCAGTGCTCTGCAGAGAAGCCGGACAGGTCATGAGTATTAGCATGCAGGCCTCACTTGGATGCATGCACATATGCTGCAACATGAGAGCCCAGAGCCAGACATACAGGTTGCCTTTGCGGTCCTTGTATAAATGGCAAAAAAAGAAGAAAGAGTAAGAGAGAGAGAGAGAAAGAGAAAGAGAGAGAGAGAGAGAGAAAGAGAAAGAGAAAGAGAAAGAGAAAGAGAAAGAGAAAGAGAGAGAGAGAGAGAGAGAGAGAGAGAGAAAACTTTTTTTCCCCACAGAGACTGGAAGTAATATAGGTCAACAGATTTATAAATTATACAACAGACAGACTTATTTGCTTACAATTTAACACCATATCAGAAGCAATGGCTGTATTAATGAAAAAAATTTAATTGGATCACTTAATTATATTATCATTTAAAATGGACATTATATTAAAATATGTTCTATACTCAGATTCTTAAAGGAACCACAAAATTATTTCTCCCCTTTCAATAAATATAGATGAATGAGTCTTGTCTATTTTCCACACATACAGACAACAGAACATTAGTTAGAACAAACAGTACAAAACAATGGAAAGATAAAAACAAGATATATATACATATACATAGATAGATAGATAGACAGACAGACAGACAGACAGACAGACAGACTCTCCTTTAATTATTTAATGATATATCATATCATTATGATTTAGTCATGATCTATTTTTTATTAGTTTTATGTTAATCAAAGTTTATGAATTTAGAATATCAAATGAAGTTGATGTCAATATTCTATTGTTGGATTAAACTGTCCATTACAAGATTTGTGGTTTGCAGACCCTGACTCATGCTCCACTTCCATCTTATTTGCGGGCAAAGGGCTAAATACCCCTAATTAAATTATTAATCATTTCTGGAATGGTTATGGTAAATCTCATCAGGGTGTTTGACTAATGCCAGTTTATGCTTTACAATGCAAATGGAGAGCTGTAACTGGCAGCGCTAATCTCTGTGCTTTACAAGTGTCCTGAGCCCCTGAGCATGCTGGCTAAACAAAAGGTCATGTTGACTTGTCAGAAAAGGACAGGGAATTCCGTTAGTTTTATGTTTCATTTAAAAAAAATAATTTTATGCCTGCATAGGCGCAGTACAGCTTAAAAAAAACACTAGACATCTACTTGCTCAAGCTTTTGAAATCTGTTTGTATATAAAGGACTGGTCGTTAACAAGCAGATATGCTCATTTGTTTTCTAATCCTTTTCATGAAGGCCTCAATACACAGTCACTGGGGGATTTTAAAGTGTAAATTGCGTTTTAGAGGTGATTTAGAGCCTGTGACTT
Source organism: Puntigrus tetrazona (assembly GCF_018831695.1). Taxonomy (NCBI): domain Eukaryota; kingdom Metazoa; phylum Chordata; class Actinopteri; order Cypriniformes; family Cyprinidae; genus Puntigrus; species Puntigrus tetrazona. The sequence continues at coordinate 23,714,911 of NC_056709.1, read as the reverse complement.
CATCGTTATATTGAAGTCAGTATCAAGCAAATTGCTGGTGCTTCATCTCAGCATGACCATTTACCGGCCCTCAAATCTCTGAGGGAAACTTTCAAAATGGAATAGTATATAAAGCAAATGTATTTTCCAATCGGAGCAATGCACACAACACTACTCTGTCACAATAGTGCAAACAGCAATAAAAATGGGTAATGTTCTTTATTACAGAAGTGCTAATTAATAGACTACTAAAAACATTTGAACAGATATCTGTGCATTATTTTTTAAGATGTAGCTATTGCTTGCAAAAATGTTCACATATTTTATTTAGAGAGAAGTGGCAGAAGTGGCACTAGTTATTCAGATGTTTTTTTTTGTTTGTTTTTTATTACAGCTATTATAGGTATGAATGTGTATATGTGAATGAGTGTGTATTGAGGTCACGAGGGGATTGGTGGAGCTGTATCAGCAGAAGACAAGTGAACAAGAAGGCAGATGAGCAGCAACGAACGCTTACCTGTAATTGGACGGAGCGAACACTAAGACCTTGAACGATAGGGTTAAAGCGGGCCATCCCTCCTCCCTCAGTTGCTGTGGTGATGGCCTCAAGAACCTTCTCCAAACTTCATGTAGGAAATAAGTAAAAGCAAAGTAAGGGTCACAGATTAGATTTGGCTTTACATTTCTTTACTGAGGGTTATGCTGGGATTGCACTTCTCTCTGGTATGGAGGACGCTTTGAGTGCACTTACTGCTCCAAATATACTTTTCATGAAAGACAATTGCACGTTTTCAGTGCTCACACGGAGCTGATATTTAAAAGAGAGATAAAGTAGTCATGAAGTAGTCAAAATGCTTTATGCATCTGTGCTTACATATCCTGAATGCAAAAAGAGCAAAAAGTAAATACAAAAGGGAAAAAAAGCATCAGCAAAATGTTACAAAACTGTGTTCACAGGAGGGGAGCTAAAGCAAATACTAACTTATACAAGCTAAATACAGCTAAAGAAAAAATAACAAAATAACATTAAATGTAGTTAAGTTTGCATGAAAAAAAAATGCCAGAATTACGATGCCATTTCAACAAATGGTGGGCCAAAAAGCGCTTCGACCTTAAAAAAATAAAAAATGGGGCATAAAATTCCAACAGAAAGTACATAATTGAGAGAACTTAAATAATGAAATCAGGCTGAAATAAGAAAGATTCACAATTGCATCATAACCAAATTGATTTCTACTGAAAGGCTAGAAAAAGTGAGAGGGGAAGCTTACGTATTTTCTTCTCCCACGATACAGATTGCAGAGAGCAGTTTGACCACATCTGTCATCATGGCCGGCTGACCAGGGTCAATGGCTTGGGCCAACAGTGCCAGACTCTTCTCCTCTCCAAGGATCCGCTCCAGTCCATACTGCAAACAAACAGAAAAAAAAGTTATATAATATAACCTGGTGTTACGGTGACACTGAACCACTGCTTCTTAGCAGAACATCAAAATTTAATTTGAACGGAATGAGTTAAAAAGAAAAAAAAAAATACACTAAAGGAGCAAAAAAAAAAAAAAACAACAACAATGAATCAATTATTTTCACACAAAAATCCAAAAGCTTTTATACACTGCACAACAATATTCAACAATAAAATGTTATAATTATGACTTATAATAGATGTTATTCAAGTAAAAAATATAAATAAATAAAAATCAAGCATTAATCTAAAAGGTGCAATATTGTAAATATGTTTCAAGGGATTTGAAATACTCAGGGACACATTAATTTCAAAAGTAGTAATTATGGGAAAGAGTTTTAGTTTGAAATTAGAGGTGACTCTTTCAAAAAGTGGAGGAGCCAAAGAAGGACATGACGTAGCTGCCTGTTGCTCTGTCCTTGAAGTAATGACAAAACTGCGATCAGGGATATGTTAATAGTACCGTGAAAGAGAGAGGGTGGGTGAAAAAAGAAAGAAAGAAAGAAATGGCAAGCATAAAGGTGAATGAAGAACACAGACACAGGACAGAAAAGCCTTGGGGGTCTGAAACGACAAGAGCGGATCGAGACCTGCAGAGAGAAGCGAGGAGTCAAAGAGGGGAGAATATCCACATCTGAGCACAGGGGGGTTCGGTTAATGACGACCGCAGCGCCAACACCACAGGACGAATTTCTCATTAATTCAAAACACTATGATGTAACTTAAAAGACTCTCTCTCTGTCAATCTTTACGTGTAATAGATTCACTTGGCGTGAAATGGTTCAATAAAAGTTGACTGTGTGTGTGTGTGTGTGTGTGTATGTGTGCGCATGTGCATGTGCATGTAATAGTTAAATACGTTTACATTAATTTTGCATTTATATGATTGATTATTTAGAAACTAACGAAATGTGTTGTCATGTGTTCAGAAAATTCAAAAGACCCAAATCAGCCGCTATCTTGAAACAGCGCAAAATAGCTTGAGTGTCTCAAGTTTAGCAATTTTCAAGGCATGAATCATCCTGAGTGAATTAGTTTTTGACTAAAAAGCTTCAGGACTGCAAATTCACCAAGTTGTGTTAATTGCTTCATAACTCATGCCAATTAATGGCTCCAACTGCCATATCTCAGACTTGTTGTCATTCAGAACAGATGTTTCCGCCGCTTTTTATGCAAACTTAGGTAGGAAAACATCCTTCCCACCTCAGAGGCACAGGGGAGATACCGCGTTATCACAGTGTTTACGCGCAGTAATGGATGTAAACATATTTGCGCCATTTTCTGTCTTCATTTTACGGGAGTTGGTGACAGCTGGATGGGAGCACCTGGCTGGCAGGCAACATGGGCGGAATGTGTCCCATGATGCTGTGGGGCTGAAGTGAGAGGTCTGAAACTGTGACAGGCCTCTGGGTAAATAAGGCTCGCAGCACCTGTCGGGTGCTTGGGATCACATCAGACCTTCAGGGCTGAGGGGTGCGAATAGTAGATTTTGAAACTCACAGAAAACACAACTGGGATCTCCAGCAAATTAATTCCCAGAATGACTACACAGAAATAGATGCAGAGTGTTTTTTTTCCTTTGATCCTACAGAAACAGGCCTCAGGAAAACAACAATGGCCTCAACCCATTTATATTTCCTCAGTGGGTGACCATGACAGATTTTCAACTGAAAAATGCACTGATGCGCTTAATTGCTTTGTTTCCATTTTAAACAAATGGCTTGTCAATGACAGGACAATTGAATACAGTCATAGGAAAAAAAAATGAAGTCAACTTGTGAAGCTCCTGAGGAAAAGTAAACTAATTACTTAATGTAGATAATGACTAGATTTTTACAGTTATTAAAAAATGTATATATACCAATCTTACAACTGTATGGGTGGTTGCCAAAGCTTTGTTATGTGGCTGAAAATGCAAATAAGAGGTTCTTTTTTTTCCCAGTAAGGATGCATTAAAAATAGTCAAAAGTAAATGAGCCTAGTAAAGAAGTAACATATTTTAAATGTATTTATTTTTATATCAAGTATAGTTCTTTTCTACTCTTCCCTGACTTTTGAAATATATCTAATGTATTCACAAAAATATTAGGCAGAATAGCACTGATAACAACAATATTTATTGATTATTAATTAACTTGGTCATCATGAATAAAAAACATATTAAACTAAATAATAAAAAAAATATATTTTATAATGTAACTGTTTTGGTTACTGGTTTTACATTGCAAGCTAAAGTTTACTACTACTTTTTAGAGAGAACCACAATATTTATATTCTGACCAATAATAAAAATTTAATATTATTTAAAAGCAAATGAATATATATATATATATATATATATATATATATATATATATATATATATATATATATATGTGTGTATGTGTGTGTGTGTGTGTGTGTGTGTGTGTGTGCGTGTGCTTGCAATGCAATGCCAATACTTACTTTAGAAAATACCATTGATGAACTCAGACCTGTTAGCGAGGCTGATAGATGACTCCTAACAGCTTCTCAGATAAGATTAGTTCAACTTCACTCAAACACCATGGGATATGCTGACACCTGACAACATGTCTGTCTAACATCTGCCACATACCCAGTGAATGAACATGGATCAAAACATCACAGATTTCTATCGCTACCATGTTCGTATGTATGTTTGCACAAGGTGGGGGTAACTCCTCAAACCCCGGGCTATCAACAACATCAGAGACGCCACTGGAGATCCACTTCTAACACATCTCTCTAACAGGAGTGTGCAAATCATCAAAAGCCCCCTCAGACCTCTCCACCTCGGCCGTGCGGCGTAACCCCCTCCCGAGTTCAGAGTGGTGGCTGTCTGCAGACCCCTTCATCTGAAGCTCTCCTCTTATCGCTCCTGACCATTTGAAAGCGGCCGCAGGTACGTGTGTCCAGCGGGGAGGAGACGAAGCGCGGTGAGTTAGCGGAGATGTAACGCGGCAGCTGATGAAGGGGTCGGCTGAGACGCCACAGCGACTGAAATGAGTCTTGTTTGAAGCTGGTGCTTTAGGGTAATGATGAGATTTCTACTTCAAAAAAAGTACATCTGAAACTCATGAGATACATCCACAGCAGATAAATACACCATTTTGAGACCATGTTTTTGTTACTTTATTCTACATTTTCTGTCATTTGAAATTAAATTGATTAAATGGTTGGCTGGCTGATTGCTTAATGCCCTGCCATCTTCTTTGGCTACTTATATGGCAGATAACAAGTTGAAATGGTATAAAAGATCAATTAAAAAATTAAAAATATTTTTAAATATTCACAAGATAACAAATGGATTCAAGTTTGATTAGAACAACAATCATCTGAAGCTTAGTAAATGGTAAATGGTTTTAAACAGTTAAACGATTGGTTATGGTCAAGTATTCTGCATTTTTGGTAAAAGTTCTGCTGACTGGTCACTAAAATAATGTTATTTAGCTGACTGACATGAATGAGGTTTTATCGAAATAAAAACTTTTTCAGCATAATGAATTTTAGGGGTTGTGTTACATTATAGCTGTACAATTTCCAAATAATTTCTATTTTAGCATTATTTTAGCATAATAATTGTAATATTATTTAAGCGAACATAAAACTTGCTAAAAAAAAAGCTAATTTGAGGGGTTGGTGAAAATATGGAAGTGAATAAAAACCATTTTCAATGCAGAACATTTTATTAGAATTTTATGCAAATAAGCAGTTTTGCAACAACCATCAATGGGATTGAAGACTGTGGATCTCCCATTTAAAAGTCATCACAACCATATTAAGGTGCAGTTTGTATGTGGCCTTTGAAAACTGATAATTATCAAATTTGAGATGAGATTATCTCAAGTGGAAGGTAGTTAAAGTGAACCTGCTGTTTGGTGACGTTTTTACCTTGTTGTTCATAAAGGCCTTGAGGCACTGAATGACTTTGTGTTGACTCTTCTTATCCACTTTTTCTTGGCTGGAAAACACACACAAAAAGCAAGAATGAGCAAAAGCAAGCAGAGCTCAGTGGGTTACTAGAAGATAAAAACAGAGTCAAAGATTTTAGTTAACAAACTGTTATGACCTCAGGACTCATGCTGAGGCAGAACACAAATAGTTTGAAACCTAGTAGGATGCCTTTGCTTAAGAAATATGGGTAATGAAATTCGTTTTACTGTTTTTTGAGGAGGAGCTTCTCCAGGGTGTCCAACAGGAGGCCAAGCCCCTCATGGCCAAAACTCTGTACCCAGCTTTATAAAAAAAAAAAAAAAAGAACATGTTAGTGTAATTCTGATAACATGCATGATAACAACAACACCAACAATAATAACACCAACAATAATAATAATAATAATAATAATAATAATAATAATAATAATAATAATATTAAAATTGAAATTTTGGCTTGAACTACTCATTTTATTCAGGAACTAGCAGTTTACACTATTGGCTAAATGTCTGTACTTTATATTACCTAAATAAACCACATTTCAAATACATTTACATGCCTGGACCCAACCATAAAACTCAATAAATGTTATCAGAGTGAAGTTTGTCAGAGCCCATTTAACGTCAGTAGATTCTACCTTCAACAAATTAAGCTCTCCCCCTGGAGCTAAAAGTGAAAGGCATTGCTAATGGAGCAAAGATGTTTATTTTAATTCCATTCAGACACAATCTCGCGCTCTACATCTCCATTGATTCGGCCTCTATTGTCTGTGGGAATTGCCACGGTGGAAATTTAACTCTCCAATAACGAGAGGGGAAGCGTGTCGAGTGAGGCATTGATTAATAATGAGAGAATTCAATAAGCATAAACAAACCGATTAACCCATTGTGTGTAAGAAGCAGGTTGGAGAGTTCATACAATGACAACGGCAGCCTGTAACAGATGTGTCTGCAATCACAAGCTTTTACTTGCATGCAACAGTAATGATATGGTGCAACAAAACAGAGATTCCAATAAAATATTTGTAAAACTATTTTAAAATACCAATAAGCTGATAACTGTTTTTATGCTATGGCTGATAACTAAAATATAAAAACTGCATATAAGGATGGTTGAAAATTATACTACTATGCTTTTTCTCAAATAGTAATACATTCATGCATTTAAGCATCTATCAATCAATTTGTCATTTAAAATCCATCTAGACTTAGGTAACTGTAAGAATTTCAAGCCCCACTCTTCTCAACAAACACGTAAAAAACAAACTTGCACTCAGGAAACTGTAATTTCCCCCTATTTTTAAGTCCTTGGTGGTCACACAGAATCACTGATAAATTGGTGGTTAAAACCACTAACATCAGACAAGTAAGAGCAAGAAAACCAGCTCATCTGCCTTTGTGATCACCTGCTTTAAACTATGGTCACAAAAAAAGCGATCAGCACTATAAACTGTTGATCATGTCAGTCATGGTGGGCTGTGTTGAGTGCAGTCTCACAAAACTGTGTGAAATTGCCTCGGTATAAGTGTAGAATAGCGGTGAGCATCAATAGCCAATTTTCAAGAGCCAGTGTCAAGAAGTGTGGGTGTGCTTCCAAGGCTAAATTACAACCGAAATTGACCACAACCCGGAAACTGGAAAGGAAGACTGGAGAAGAGAAGCGAGTAGAGAGAGAGACAGATAATGCTGTTTAAAGTAAAACGGAGAGCAATTCAGAGACGGTCCGATGAGACTGAGCTGTGGCAGGACTGATGATGTCGCCACACTTTCACATACACAAAGTTTGTGCCAAAAGTGGTTCTTGTGCAAGTTTCATTACAAAAGGTCAAATACAATCATGCTGCACTTTACACGAGAACACAACTGGTTGTAACTAAACATACTGTAGTTCAGTGTTTTTATTATTCATTTATTATGCAACTTCTGCACTGGCTATTAACACAAAAGCAGCAAAACAGACGTGGCTTTGTGCATGTGATTCTTCCACAATCAGCATATAGTGTGCATACATGTCATCAATTCCCTTGAGTTAAGCTCAGTTCTTTCTTCCCTACATGCAAATCCAACATGGAGGGCTGCAGTCGTACTGTAGAGAGAACCCAGGGCACTGAGAAGCTATGATAAAAAGGGACCTGATACAAGCCACAATGTCCTAAATATGGATCTTCATACTACTCTTTCTTCCCCACTCGCTCATGCCTTCTTTTATTTCTTTCTGTTCAGTATCTTCCCCTTGCTTCAGCCACTCAAAAGGGATCGTAATGATTTCCAGTACATGGTGTCTCTTGGGTGTACATAGACAGAATAAGGCTCTCTGAACATATTTAACTTATAGTTGTAGAGAGGTGCGAGAGGAAGATGAAATCTAAGCCAGTCTTTTAGGTATTGCGGCTGATTGCGATGGGAGTTGAGGGCTCAGGCCCCCAAAGAGCTGGTTAATCACATCTCACCACAGAGGTAAATGTACCATAGTAACAAAATAATCAGCAGAGAGCAGAGTAATGTGTAGCTGCATACAAAAGAGCCATCGGTTTCGTTCGTTCGCCAGCTTTTCCCCTTATCCTATTGATTGGAGAACCTGCCAATGGTGAGGCATGGGGCTTCCCACTGGGAGGAGAGGGGAAGGAAACAAATGATCATGAGAGGGGGAGAAAGAGGGAAAAAGAAGGATGGAGTTGATGAGGGAGTGACAGAGTGCCGCGAAAGACTGCAAGTAAGTAGAGAGTTATGCAGAGAATCAAAGCGGGTTCGCAGAGAAGCTACGAGGGCAATACAGAGTGTTTATGCGGCGAGAGAGAGCAAGAGTCGGTGTAATGTCTGTTCCCATCAAAATGCAGTCCTCGTCCAATTCTAATCAACAAGCCGCATGCCTCCAAGCATCCACTAATCAAATCCTAGCATGTATGCCTGTGTGAATTTTCAAGGTGAAGCAAAAGGGGGGCCCTGAATTGAATTTGTCAAATCGGACTGGAGCGGAGAAAACAGAGAAGGGGAGTGTAGTAGTCCATCAACAAAATTCATTTGCTGATGGGATTCCGGCTCATGTCTAAATCAAAATGACGACAATGATGATGGTTATTATGGATGAAATGAACTGTTAGTTTAGTCGAATAAAGAGCCATGGACGTGTCACAACACTCAAATGAGCGGTAAATTAAAGACAATGTTGGTGAGGAAACGTACATTTAGAAGGTGTGATGCCCTCATGCCAAATTCATCTCATTTGTAGGGATGTTTTTGTGTGTGTGTGTGTGTGTGTGTTTTTTTTTTTTTTGTTGGGGGGATGGGGTGGTTGGGAGAGCAGGATTGGGAAAGTGTCTGTAATTGAAAAATCAGGATGGGAGGATTGTCAACCGGAGCAAATTTCTGGCAAAATAGCATAATCAAGTAGTTTCTCAGGAATGAGGAAATCGAGTTGTGTAATAAAATGCAAACAAGATCAACAGAAGGAGGGCAATGAGAGTCAAACAGAAGAGGAAAAGACACTTTTACTCTGCACTTCACTACACTGTCAATGTCAATCTGTCTAAGTCCCTTTATTTTTCATTACTACCATTCCATTTTATTTGTTAATATTTATTGTTATTGTAACAGTATTTTTAATTTTATTTTGCACTCATACAAACTATACTGCTGATATAAATTAAAGGAAGGTAGCTATATATATATATATATATAAGTCAGTAAGATTAAGTTTGAAAGGAGTCGCTTCTTTTCAGTAATTGTGAAATATTATCAGCCATTATTCTGGTATTTAGTGTCAAAAGAATAGCATTTATTTGAAATAATTTCAAACAAACATTATAAGAGTATTTAGTGTCACTTCATGTGTAATACTGTAATGAATAAACTTCTGTTCAAACAAATAAATAAATTACTGATAAGCATTGATTGGCCCATTTCACTTGGAAGTACATAACACTATGGAAGTGAAAAGCCTTTTTACTTGAAAATTAAAATAACTATTTAAGACCACTTAAAACTGGATAACTTGAAGTTAAAGAACAACAACCAATTAGGCTACAACACAATCAATTAATCTTTTCATCAGCAACAGAGCTGCAATTTAAATGCCCCAGGGTTACATTAAAAAAATAAATAGATTTATCATCTCACCCCTCTTATTCAGCAACACTGTATATGCCAACATTAATAGGAGGGCCTGACACTGACAAGTGCTAAAGGAGGTGGGTTGCCTGATGTTGACAGCTAAAGAATGAGGCTGCAACGTCAGACAGTAAAATTCAATTTATTCTCTTGCTTCCTGGAAGCAGGCAGTGGAAGAAATAGAGCAGGTCAGGCCTAGGGTCCTGACAAGAACTTCATTGAAATGCATAACATACACGTGAGAAACCATATTCTCCTATCATCAGGAGGTGAAAGCCAGAGGAGAAAGACTGCAATAATCAGTCGAAGCATGGCAGCTGAAAAAGCAGGGGTGACTCCCTTCAAACCAACAGGGTGCCAGTTCCCGTCAGCACGACGTGGCGGAGAGAGGCTAGTGAGAGCGAGAATGAGGCAGGCAGAAAAACGAAGAGGTTAGATGCGGCACCCTCCTACACACCCTGGTGAAATCTCACACATTCCCACAGCCAGGGAATCAAGCAAAACACTTTCTTCCAAACAACTGTTATCTACACCATGTGAAGTTATCAGAAGCGAAATCTCTTTTGAGACTTCCTCGTACGAAATGAGCATCCAAGTCTGGCCGTCTGACTACAGAATCATTTCGTTTCTTTCTCTCTCTCTACTCAGAAGTAAGGGATGCAGCTGGTATGATCAGCCAGAGCAAAGGCAATCATTACAAGGCCTTTTTTTGTATCAGTAAGCCTGACGTTAAACAGCAGCTCACTTTTTGTTTCCTCCTATGTTCTCCGTCTTTCCTGCCCCTCCTTCGAAGGAGCGTTCGATTACAAAAGGGGAACATCTGGAGATGGACGCAAGTGTCTGAATAACAATACTAATCAATCCCACAAGTGCCGGCAGAAACGGCGGTCTTAAACAAAAGGCAGAACACTTTACCGCCACAGGAAGCTCCAATCAAGAGAGGCAGCATGTTTCCTACTGCTCATAATCACATAAAGTGGCACATTCGTTCCAGGGAAAACATGTCGAAAATAAGCATAAGATGGTTCGCTCTTCTTTAGCTCCCTTGTGTGTTCTCTTCTTTTCTTTTCTTTTTCTTGTGTTTTTTGTTCTTTTTTAAAATTCATTTATACTGTATACTGATGAGGCAGTCATGGCCTAATAGGAAGAGAGTCTGACTTATAACCCAAAGGTTGAGGGATCGAACCTCAGTTATAGCAGGGATTGTGACTGAGGGGAGTGAATGTCCAGCCCTGGGTGTTTGTAAACTTCTCACTTCTGTGTGCACTTAGATGGGACAAGTAAGGGACACCATACATACCTGGCCATATCTTTTCCTCTTCTTTCAATGATATAAAACAATTATTTATGTATACTAACTATACTATTTAATTTTCTCACACACTGAAATATCACTTTTAGCATATTTTTAGAACTGTTATAATTTAGAGAGGTCCCTTTATTTCAACTGATGAATATGGACAGGATAAATGAGCATAGACCAGCGAGAAAGATTCAGATTCGAGAAAGAGCCAGCTCAGAGAACTGCTGCAAACCTTTGTATTCATAGCAACATAAAGAAGGGAAGACAAAAAATGTGATTGATGTGAAAATGTGAGATCTTGGTCTATTTGACCCCCGAAAGCAACCCTTCACTTTCATTAGCATCCTCCCACGCCCTGAACAACCAGCCTCTTCAAACACCTCACACACACACACACACACACACACACACACACACACACACTCTCTCATATCTCCATTTCATTTCTTATCTCCCTTTATCCCTTTTTATCCCCTTCTGTTATACGCCTATAAAGTGAATGAGACACAAACTCACCATCTACTCTTTAAAGGGGAAAAAGACTCAGAATCACGCAAGTCATTTCTTTTTAAAAATCTGATGCAATCCCAAAGCAAGGTTAATGTATTCAAACTGACCTTCAAAAGCATGGCAATATGCAGAATACCTGACCACAGACGTAGCAGAAATGTAACAGCGCTGAGTGAACGAAGATCAGAAGTTAGCCAGCGTTAAATATTAACGAGTTAGAGTTAAAGTAATGTATGCCTGAGAAGGGAATACGCATCAGTCATGCTGATGCCGAAGTAACACATGTAAGATCACCCACTTGTTTGAGCCATAAGCGGCATAAGAGAGGAGTGGGCAGGCTGTCTCTCTCTCTCTCTCGTAGTTGAGCATTAAAAACACTGGAAAACAAATTCATCATCCCATTCCCAGGAAACAAAAACAGTCATAAATCACAGAGAAAAATGAGGCGCCTTATCTGGCTAACTTCACGCCAAAGGTAGCTTGACTTCGCATCTCCCTCTGGAGTCTCTACCCCAAGGCTGCGTTACCCACGTTAACGTTGCACTGGGTCGGAGCCGCGCTGAGCCGAAAATAAAACATTAACTCCAAAGTCCTGCAGCGCCCCCAGGTCTTACGCATCTGTCTCGGCCTATTTTTCCCTCACACTCCACAAGGGAGAGAGTCTCCTCTGTGAAGAGGAGACTCCAGAACCTAGATAGTAAAGTAGGTGGAAGCGATAAGCAGGAATTTATTTATAAATGCATGTATGAAAGAGCATGATTCACAATTGCGCAATTGCACAGCTAAGCCAGTAGGAAGAAATTAACTGGATTGAGACTGAATAACAGAATGGGTCGGTCCTCAGCAACAGCCTACGACAGACAACAGACAAACAAAAAGAAAATCATTTGGACTAAACGATTCACAAGGTTATTTTAAATGCATCTCAAAAGCACATACAAATTTGATGTAAAAATATATAAAAATATTCAATAAAAGACACTTTTGAAAAATGAAAAGACAGAAAAATATGCTTTAAACTATCATATAAAGTGCTTTATTAACCACCCATTTTAATAATGGATTAGAAGATTTTGTGAAAAAGGAATAATAAAAAAAAAAAAAAAAAAATCTTCTAAGCCTTGAACCAAACCTACAAGCTCCAAGATAAATTGCACAAGAAAATATTTCATGCCTCTCTCTCCCCCTCCTTTTTTATAGCAGTAAACAAATTATAAGCAAATAAAGCTAAAAAACAATTGTAATATAAAATGGTTATCCAATACGAATAAATTAAATATTCTGTACATTTAAGTATTTTAACATATAATTGCAACAAAATGTTACGGTGTTGACAAATTTTTACTATTTTTTCACTAAGCAAAGCCAACTTGTTTTTTCTATTGATGCTAGATGATAATAGAACCTGCTTCAAGAGAATAAAATGGTCTAAATGTTTCAAATGTTTCAGAAATGGGAAGATGGTATTGACATATCATGGTTGTAACATGGAAATATAAACAAGAGGATTTAAAATATTCTAAAACTATAAAACTTAGCAGAGCCTGTCTGATAGTGATGTACTCTGCAGAGGTTAACTGTGGCGAGGGGTCCTTTAGAGTCACAGCTGTCCCTGATATTACCTGATTTTATTACTGATTTTAATGAATGTCCGACAATGTTGACAAAAATCTGGACACAACTTTGAAACCTTATAAAACATGCGTCACTGAAAAACAAGATATAACAAGATAATTTTTAATCATGTTAAAGCATATTAATGATTGAATCCTTCTCTGTGGTCACTGTTTTAGATGTTGTGAGAAGACAACAAGAGTCATAGATTTGGTATAATAATGAGAAAATTAAATTGAATGGGATAATTGTGTTAAATACATTCTATTATTAACCCAGTGTAACTTTAAAATTGAAAATATTTTTATTTTATTACATCTAATAGCAGTTACGCTTGCTGGACCATTATTTCCATGTCTCAAGAATGGCTGTTCTTGCAAATTTCAAATAACATATTGCATGAAAAAAAAGCATTTTTTGGCATTCAGAACTCAATTGCTGCCCTCTATTTTTTAACAAAATATTTAAACCACTGCAAAATAATAGAACAAATACTTATATATTTGCTACCATAAACCAGAAGCACGTCTGAATTTGCCAAAAGCCATGTCTCAATCACAAGGAATGAAGAAGATACAAGCAGATTCTATCTTTATCTGATAATTCTTTTTTTCCTTACACACTTTAGTCTCTCCTGTTCTCATTCTCGGTGGCCTTGTTTTGACTGTACATGAATAGATTAATCTAAATGACCTAAATTTGTTCTATTGTATGCGAGAGAGCTGCTTCCAGCTCAAGGTTTTCCTCTTACACGTACATGACATCATCTTACCCTACCGTAACAACAACTGAAATAGCATACGAGCATAGCTAGTGTGAGTGTATATCCAACACAAACTAGAGAATGAAATCAGCAGACTATACTTGTGTGATCAGACCTCAGATTTATAAAAAAAAAAAAAAAAAAAAAAAAAAAAAACAGACATGCCACTAAAATAAACATGGAGCAAAACTGCTAAAGTCATTTTTGTCCCCCAGGATAGTGTGAAATATTTTTATCTTCTAGAAAACCTGAAAAAAATTATATAAATCACACGTGGAAGAGATTCAGGGGGTATCATAATCTGGCATGAGCAAAAAAATACATCCAAGCAATTAAAAAAAAGAAGAATCACATCTGACCAAATCACTTTACCCAAACCACTAAAGATGTTTTCTTATGTGCATCTCCCTGTGAATCTCCATGAGGACATCTTTGAATCTCTTCACAGTCAAGTTAACCACTTCCAGGCCCAGGGAAGTGTGTTGATCTGTGGAGATCTCAATGCCAGGACAGGATCTCTTCCTGATTACACCACAGAAAACAGGAATAACTTTGGAGAGATTTTCAGAGAGAGCTTCCCACAAAACATAATAAATTTCTCAAGAAATAACTGATGACCGAGTGAATAAAAACACCTGTTGTACCTCATTAATGGCAGGGTGAGAGGAGACTCAGTTTATTTTTCATTTCATGTTTGCTAAATAGCTAAATTACATCACAGATCTAGATCCATTCTCTTTCAGAGTATTCACAGTAAAACCTCTAACTCCCTTATCAGATCACAGTCAGATTACTGTGTACATAAAAAGGACAAGAAATGCAAACATACACTCAAAACCCAGAAAGCTGTACAACATTAGAGAAAAATCTGTGACAGCAATTAGCCATTAAAATGTATGCTTACTTATAAACAACTTTGTAGGCAAAATTTATCAAATCTAGCTGTAGATTATCTATATATTTAAATATTTAGCAAATACATCTAACCTCACATCCATAAGGAAAGCCACACAAGAACATGAGAAATGGTTTGATTTACACTGTAAAGCCATGAGGAAAACATTAAGACAAATATCAAGTCAAAAGCAAAGCCAAACAATGCAGATTTACACAATCAAAATTGTGAAGAACTTAAACAGTATGAAAGTACACTCAGAAAAAAGTGAAACAAAAAAGAATAATACATACAAAATCAATTAAACACTCTTGAAGGATTCATAAATTCTAACAATTTTTGGGAAAACTTGAATTGCATAAAGCAAGAAGCAAGAAGTTCCTTTTATGCCATCCTAAAATCTATCCAAATTTAAATCTCAATTAGAATCTGGCTCAAAATATTTTAATCAGTCATATAACCTATTGTGTTATATGGCAGTGAAGTGTGGGTTCCTAAACCATAAATTTGAAAAAATGGGACAAAAAAAAAATTAAAATATTGAATCGAAGCCCTGAATTAGGCCAATACCCTCTACTAATTTGAATTGAGAAACAAGCCATCAAATTTTGGAAACAACTAAAACTGAGGGACCCCAACTCTCACTATTTTAAAGCCTTTAAAAACCATGAAGTGAACACTGAAAACAGGTCAAATGGTCCTGAAGCTGCAAAAACAGACTAACAACATCCAGCATCAGAACACCGAAATATCCATCCGCAATATTCTCCCCAACCAAATTATAAAAGCACAAAAAGAAAGATCTATCCTACTGGAAAGAAACAACAGAAAAAGTAAACTTGAATGTTATTTAGTCCTAAACAAAGATTACTCAACCGCAGAACATATTTTTAAAATACTTTACCCTGACTTCATAATGTTATTTATTAGGAGAAAAACTAGACTGTATTTTATTAGATACATTAGATAACAACACTACATTTTTAAAATTGTTCATTGAATTGTAGATTTAATCAATTTTGTTTAGTTTTTTGCACATGCATATATGTATTTTGTAATAAATTTTATTTATAAAATTAAATATTATATATCATCATCATTATCAGTAATACATATCTGTTCTAGATTCAATGTAAATCAATTGGCAATATATTTTAACAATAAAGCACAGAGAGAGAGAGAGAGAGAGAGAGAGAGAGAGAGAGAGAGAGAGAGAGAGAGAGAGAGAGAGA